>NW_021636818.1:0-31428 GCF_004799145.2 Neltuma alba
CTAGTCGTAAACTTCCAAAAACTCAGTGTGGTACTGAGAGAATGAATCCAATTTCAAAGATTTTAAAATTAGTTAAAGTTAAACTCACAAGAAACCATACAAATTGGAAAGGAAGGATAGAAAATAGATTGGAGCACTGATATGTGGAGGAGGGTTTGAAATTGAAACAACAATGAAATCTACCAAACATACAAATTTGAATAATTAATATAGTATTGGAGAGTGAATTTACTGAACAATGTGGTGTTAATCAGTGTGGATTATGAAACAACTTTCCTTTAACCCCTCAGAGTACGTGCCTGGAAGCGTTATGGTTCAAGCAATTCCCAAAACAAGCCCGTAAATTGAACTTGGGATTCATTCTCGGGGTACTGTTTACTAGGTATTTTCCATATTACAGGTCCAACTTTGGGAGGTCATAACTCTTAGCGCACACATCCGTTTTAAGTGATCTACCACTTGTTTTAAAGCTTAGGATGTATACTTTAACCATGTCAAATTTTCTGCCTTAACTCATTCATTTGATAGGTTAAACTAGAGCTAGAAACTGACTGCTCCAAGACCTACGTTTTATCCATTAAACAATTCTTACTTTAATTCTCCCTTCATTCGAACATGCAACAACTAGCCTTATGAATTCTCATTCATTCATATACTTTGAGTTGCATGCTATTATATTATACATCAAACATTACATCACATTTCATGCTTGACACATCCATAATTAATTATATAATTAGCGATGTCAATCATTACATTGTAACGCATGTAAATTCTCTACTTTCTTTGCTTTCATCTTCTTGCCCTTCTTCATACAGCCTTCTCTTTATCATTTGACCTACTATGATTGGTTAAGAGATGGTGAGATTTGGAAGAATCTCAGTAGCAAACAATAACCATCCCAAACACATATGGCAAGTTTAGCATTCATAACATGCTTGCAACTTAACATTTCTATAACATAGTGACATGTTTGGAAATCATCATGCATTAACCATAAAACACATGGCCTATGACACATTTCAAACATATTCACAATCACAATGCATGAGTTCATAAAACCATATAAACACAGAACATGTCATACATGCAGGCAAATACCAAGCACATAAGAGTAGGGTAAAATTTACTACCTTGGGTCCTTAAGCTTTCTTCTTACTCCCTTTTTGTTTCCAACCATTAAGGTTGCTTGCTCAGCCACATCTAAACCTTCTCTTGGATGCCTCAAGGTCCTAATCACAGTCACAAGAGTCACATTACTCATTAGGACCAAGAATTACACAATATGGAAGACTTAAGTCCTTAAACTTAATCCCTTTTTCTTTAATTTATCATGTAGTATTTTAGCTTTGTAAAAATTGTTCCCTTAGGCCAATCCTACACAATTTTGCCCAAAGAATCCAAATATGAGCTTAGATACATCAAATTCCAATTCCTTCCCCTAGTTCTAGGCCAAAAACGAAATCTGCCACCTAATTTTCAGTTTTGATTCTGATGCTTCCAACTTCATTCTTTCATCTTATCCCTACACAATTTTTCATTTTAAACAAATTGAAAGCATCAAAATCATCAAAATCACATCCTAGGCACAAGAACCAGGTCTGACCGAAACATCTTCTCAAGTTACACAATCATGAAATTCAACCAATTTCAGCATAAAACCACTTGATTCGTGCTCCTTTCAAGCCGTTGAACATTAATCTAACATCAATTTCATCTCCCCATACACTTAAAAAAATTAAATGCAGCACCTCCCCCAAGGGTCCCAAGCTCCCAAAACTCATTAAAATTCATAACCAAGCTCAACAACAATAAGAGTAGTGAAAACTACATCAAAAACCATAAACATATCTTGTTTTAGAGCTTGATCTTGCATGGGACCACTTGGCCTTTCTTTCTCTCTCTTCTTTCTCTCTCTAGAAATCATTTTTGCAGAGCTTTCCCATGGGTACAAGGACCTTGGACAAAATGATTGGGAGGGGAGGGGTATCTATAGAAAATAAGACTGAATCTGGACCGTTGATCTTAAAAATGTGTGGCTTGATATGGACCGTCCATTTTCTCTTTTAATCTTATGGTAACAAGTGTCCTATGACATCATGCTTACCTCATCATGATGACATCATGCTTACATCATCAATCCACATGCTTTTAATCCAACCGTAGACGTGTCCCGCATCCGACCGTAGACGTGTCCTGCATCTAGTCGTACACGTAATACCTTCTTTTCCCATCACACCGTACACTTGTCTCTTCCATTTTCTTTCATCATTAAGGCATTAAAATAGGAAGGAAATTAATATAAAATTCGTGCAAAATACAATCCTTAGGCATTCATCTACTTATCTTGCCATTATGCACCGTGTAAGGTACTTTTTCGAGCCCTGACTTACCCAGAACCACTGGGACATGTTTTGGCACTATTTTCTCACTTCAAATAAATTCACATGGCATTATATAACATGCCCAAAGAGAGAGAGAGAGAGAGAGAGTGATGCTCTTCCCTTGTTCTTCCATTAAAATAATTAAAATAATTAATAATATTTATTTCAGAGTGATCTTGACCGAATTCTTTCTACCAGTTCATAACTCTAAGAATCTATCTCCGAGTACCAATACTATTTACTCATCATGGGGAATTCCTCTAATTTTACTTAAGTCAAAAGTCAACCTCTAGACATTTGACCTTGACTTTCCCTGGATAGTTTGTAAATAGGCTTTAAATTCTATTAAAGCCAATTTCTTTGCTTTCTGGGGACGGAATTATTTTTAAAACCTGTGATAATTCCTCAAGTATTTTTCCTCATTTTCTTCTAATTATATGAGGCCTCCCTATACTTTAAATAATTCATTTTCAACAATATTCAAAATCAGTCAAAACCTTGAGAATTCCACAATTTCCTTCTAGGGGCATTTTCGTCATTTTTAGCCTCATACAGGCCTCTGAACCTTATTCCTATTTTTTTGAAATTTTTCTGAAGTGTTCAGGCCTTAACATACCATTTCCCATTTTCTGGGATTTTTCTGAGATTTTCAGGTATAATTTTTATTTTTGCCCTTACTAGCTCAAAACTTTGTAAAATTACAATTTTGCCTTTGGTTTGGTTTAACCTCAAAATTCACCTCATTGAGGCCTCCAACATAACCTTTAGCCTATATTTATCTCTATTTATCATTCCTGGACCTTGAGACTTTTTCTAAGTCTCTAACTTCCTCTTTTCTCAGTCCCAGAAAACTTTCTCTTTGCGATTTAGTCCCTAGGAATCCCTCTATCCTTCTAGGGAATCTCTGAGACCCCTACCAAAAGAGGTCTGGTAGTCTACCTATTTCAAGCTAATTCTGGTACTTCTAGGCCTAAAATTTAGGATGTTACAGATTATGTGCTTTGGCTTACTAGAAAAATCAAAACAATCAGCAGCTCCTGGGGCTACCCATGTGAGGAGATTCTTGGTCAACTTCATTGCAAAAGTTCCAAGCTTCAAAGGCAACCCTGAGTCTATCTCCCGTGCATTCCTAGATCTTTGGCCACAGAGGCATGATTTTTCACCATCACAATACTGGAGATGGTGAACACAAGCATACCCACCAACATAAACACTGCATGTAGCTTCTTCTCCATCATATAGGTACTCAACTTCACAAATAGAGCACACCGGAAGATCTAATTTTGTATAGACACCACTCATCGCAAATAGAAGAGTAGTGACAAGAAAAGAAAGAATCTTGCAGCTCTTATTCTATGAGGATTGATGAGTTTAGGGGGCAAAAAAATTAGTTCATGGTTTGCAACTAAAAGGAGATTGGTGAAGGAGTGAAAATGAAAGACGTCAGAAGAAAGGAAGATGGTGATGACACCAATTTCTACCCCTGAGAGAACGGGAAAGGAGGGAGAAAGGAAGAGGAACAGTTTGAGCGCTCATCATAGTGATGAGCATCATGATGCTTATTGCTGTGATAAAATCTAAACCATTCAAAATCAATTTTATTGTTTTAGATTTAAAATTTTCAAATAGTGAATTTTAAATAAAAAAATTTGTGTTCTTAAAAACTTACAATTAAAAGATTACATTTATTTTGAATTATACACCTATGTTTAGGAAAATATTTTTTGGAAAAAAAATTAAAAATTAAATCTCAATCATCCATATTAAATTTAAATGATTGAGATTTGATTAGTATCATAGAGCTCATTAAAGTGATAAGCATTGAAAGTAGTTCAAGAGGAAGAGATGGACGGGTCCTCATTTGGTGCTCATAACAATGAATGTGTGATCCAATCTAGACCATTCAAAATTTGATACCAATAGTTTATATTTAAAATTTTTAATACGCAATTTTTTCAATGATAAATTTATTTTTAAAAAACGCTAGTTATAAGATTATCTTTATTTTGAATTCTATACCTCTCTAAATAAAACATTAATTAAAATACATAAAAAAAATTAAATTCAATCTGAGTCATCTAAAATCAATTTAGATAGTCCAAATGAAGATGAGCACTCTATACTCATCATTGTGACGAGCATAAAATACACTCATCATTACGAAGTTAGCAGAGATGGAAAGCCAGAGAAAACGAATGTTTAGGAGTTTGTTAATTTAGGGTGAACTTGCACCCATTTGAATGGTTAGGGGTACTGCTTAAAAGTTTAGGTGCTGTATGGATCTTGAAAAATAGTTCAAAGTCTTGAGTACACTTTTATCCATTTTTTATATTTTAATTTGAGATTAAATCTCTTTTTAACTATGAATTTTTTTTCCAATACCTAAATTAGCACTGATTTTTTTCGTATTTGATTATATCTCTATATTTTTTTCGAATTTCGAAAGACCAACATACATATTATTTTTTTAACTTATTAAAATAAAAAAGATTAACAAAATGAAAATATATAGTTGATAAATTTATTTTACCCTACATTTTAATAAAACTTTTCAGAAAAATGCCTATAACTTTAGTCACCAACGTTTTAAGGGCAATGATGGAAGCGTATGTATCTTCTAATACCTAAACCTAGCGTATGTATCTTCTAATACCTAAACCTAGCCGTCCTCGTAGGTTGCAAGCCTTTCACCACGAAGCACATCTTAATGGAGAACGAGACACCTCATCTTCCTCAAGAAATTGTCGCAAATATTCTTGTACGACTTCCGGTAAAATCCCTAATCCGATTTCAATGTGTGTGCAAATATTGGAAAGATCTGTTCAAAACCCCATCTTTCATAGCAGAACACCTTCACCATTCTACTCAACAAAACCCTTTACTTGTTTTTGATTGCTATAGCTCTAAATGTGGGAGTAATAATGATAAGAATAATCCTTGGCACTTGAGCTCTCTCAATCGTGAGATGCAAGTCCTCGAATTTCAGAACCCACCTATCGTTGATCCCTTAATGAGATTCTGGAGGATTGTCCATTCCAGTAATGGCTTGTTTTGTCTCGAACTCATCATGGCTGATGAATCTGATTCTTTTTGGTTATGGAATCCAGCTATTAGAGATGTCCGACAGGTGCCCAAATCTCTTAACCATTACGAGTGTGAAGATTTCTCTGTAGGATTTGGGTTCAGCCTAGTTGTTAATGATTACAAGATTGTGAAACTTTTTATCATTAATCTTTTGGTTTTTCAAGTGGAAGTATATGCATTAACGACAGGGTTTTGGAGAAAAGTTAAATTTAGGAATTTAGAGGGCATATCTCTGATGAGTGATAGTGGTTTCACTTATAATGGATCAATCTTTTGGGTGGGCTTACAGGTAGGAATTGATCCTGGTTTGATAGTTTCATTTGATGTAGCAATGGAAGTGTTCACATTGATACCATTTCCCACTAAGTCTCTTTTCCTTGAATCATATGGCATAACGTTTACTATGTATGATAACAAACTTGCTTTGCTTTCTTCCACATTCATTGGAATTCATGAATCATCTTTCATTGATTTGTGGGTGATTGAGGAGTCTACAAATGAGTCAAGGGAGAGATGGATTTGGACTAAAATATATACAAGCAGACCCTATCCACGCGGGTTATGTCCAATGGTTATTTGGAGAAATGAAATTTTTGTAGATTCGATTCAATGCTTGGAAGGGAATTTGAAGAAGTAGTAGAGAATGATGAAGCAAAAGTTCTTTTGTGCAATCTTACTACTGATGAATACAGCATGTTTGATTTCCCAACAAAATGCTGCTTTGCTCATAGGTATTTTTATTATGTGGAAAGCCTTATATCGGTTAGCAATTAACATCCACATTTAAGAGCCTTGATAAGTTTTCTTTATTATTTTCTGATTTAAATTATTTAAATATCTTTTTAATGAACTATACGTTTATATATAACATTTGATCATTTGTCCCTTGGAGATGTTATCTAGTAGTGATGAATGAAAATATTTATAGTACCGAATGTTTCTTCTTGTATATTTATAATTTTAGGTTATTCATTTTTCTTTCAAAGATAGATCCATGATTTATTAGTTCGGATGAGTCACACCTTAATTTTTGGAGAATGACAATTGCTGAGAGAAATACTCACCTAGTCATGAGTGTGCCAAAGCAAGATTTTCCTCCCCTCCATTTCCCTCATACCAAACAGTACCTAAAGGGAGGAGAGGGAAAATCTTGTAGGGTTCAGGAGGAGAAAGAAGGGGGGTTAATTATAAGTTCATAAATATACTATTTCTTATTGTTTTATAATATTTATGTCATAGCTATTATTTTCTAATAATTTTTTAATCTAAAAAAAACATGTTATTTCGCTTGTATATAAAAAAATATTTTACTTCTCAAAATATGATAAAATTAGTAAATTGAATTGAAGAAACAATACATATAAATATGGTAAAATTAATAAAGAGGGTTGACGAGAGGCGCGAGCACAAACATATATAAATACATATATAATATAGAAATAATACATATTATATATTATAACATACAATAACATATATTATAATTTGAAACTTTCTCGTGTGTGTGTTAAAGAGCTATCCGCCTCGCTATAATGAAACCTAATGCCCCGTTTGGTATAAAGGGAGGAGGGACAATCTTGTTTAGTTCTTGAGGAGAAGGGCTAACTTTAAGTTGACAAATATACTCTTTCTTATGATTTTATAATATTTATATCATAATTATTAATCCTCCTGTCCTTAATATAAGACCCAATTCTTGAGTTGGTTTTGGTCTTAAATATAAGACACATTTATCATATTTATCAATTTTCTCTAAAGTACCCCTATAGATACTCCCTCAACCATAATCAAGTAGAAGAGTAGAAGAGGGAGAAGGGGTATTAACAAAGATGATTATGATGTTTTAGGAAAAATGTGTCACTTTTCTTATAATTAACCAACTTACCTAACTTCCTTAATCTAATCAAATTAGTTAAATGGGTCTTATATTAAATATCGGAAAAATATTTTCTAACAATTTCTGAATCTTAAAAACATGTTATTTCGCTTGTATATAAAAAATATGATAAAATTGGCAAATTGAATTGAAGAAATAATATATGTGTGCGCGCGCGCGTAGAAATAATATATATTATATATTATAAGACAGAACAAAATATATTATAATTTGAAACTTTAATGTGGGCGTGCCTTAAAGAGCTATCTCCCTCACTACAAGGAAACCTAATGCCCTGTTTGCTATAACGGAAGAGTCCTGGAAGAAAGTGTGAGTGGAAATAAGAGCGCAAGTGGAAGTGGAAACGGAGGTGAAAATGAGTTTAAAACAAAAAAAAATATATATATTTATAATATGAAAATACTAAAATAGCCTTCATTAAAAAAAAAAAAAATCTTTCCCCTCCGTTGCAGCCACAACCCATGCCCAGATACTCTGTTACCAGAAAATCTTCCTCCTCCTGATAAAATCAAACTCGGCAACAATCAAGAACTACAAGCTCATTTATCAATTCATCATAACGAAGCCCAAATTTCTTAAGAACTACAAAAATCTAATCCTATTTTCATAGCGTCACAATGATTGAATCAACGAAGCAATGGGAGTTGCAGAGAAGCATCCATGGCAGAGAGAGATCAAGGAATCAGAGAAGTATTTGTAAATTTCAGAGAGCATTAAAAAAAATGAATAATATGACATGGTAACAATAAGTTTACCAATAATTGAGAATAATTTTACAGTAAGCCAAAAGTTTATACATTTATAGTTTGACATGACCGGTCAGATCATCCCGGATCATAATGATACAAAATATTATGAAAAATGTGCATTGGCATTTATTAAATAACCAAAAGATTCTTTAAAAATGGTATATGATTCAAGAATTCTTATATGTTATTTGTTCTCAAAAGAACTAAATAAGAGAATATCACTAGTTATGCTCAAAATTTGATCTATGCAAATTTATAATGTATCAAGTTTATATATGGGCCTATTCAGACACATATGGACCAAAATAATACCCTATGAGTGAGAGATGGATCTATAATATGGTCACAAGTGTTTATGATCAACTTGCAACCTGAAATTTACAAATATATTAAAATAATTACATTAAGTACATAAGTTCCTAGTTATGAAGTCAATATGATTCTCATTGAGATTGCTAGTGATTGTTCCTTATGTTGCTGATGATTATATGCTTAGTAAAAGCCTCCATAAGTAGCTAGACCAGAGTTTATGAGAATAGAATTTCTATTTGAGTGTTGGGATGATTGATTTTATATATTTCACATATAAATGTATCAAGCCAACAATGTATTATGAATTCTCCTATTATAATTGACTTTTGGTTAGGAGCTAGACATTTTTCATCTTAGAATGTGCAATGTCTATTATTCCACCATAGTAATGCACATAGATAGATATTAAAAGTAAGTTGGGATTAATGAGGCACAGGGTTTTTTTCTAGTTGAAGTTTTTTAATGAGGCACATTCATATATATTAGACATCTAAGGGGGAGTGTTATGAATATAATAATATCTTTGTGGATGTCCATATATCTCTCCCATTATCTCCTGTAATCTCCAATATTTCCCATTATCTTTATATCCCATAATTATTTTCTATTATTATGTAATCTGTAGACTTTATCAAAGATATACTCTTGAATGGAATGAGAAATACTCTCTCTTATTAATCCTCTCTTCTTCTCTATTATTCTCATCTATTTCTTCTTTATTTATAACACCATTCATTTTTTTGAGAAATATGGAACGTATCATTTTTTAGTTATAGATATCGATTGTAAAAATTTACCATGTCTTTAGTAATTTATTATAAAAACATATTAGTCAATGACAACTTGTGACAATGCGACTTATCATGCTTCGATGAGATCTTAGGCTTGACCCCATCAGGTGTTAACATGCTTGTTTATGAGCATGTTTTCTTTTCTTTTCTTTTTTTTTTGACAAGTGTGTGTGGGCATGTTTTTTAATAAGTGTGCCTGGGCATCTGTTCACATTGTATCATTGGGAAAAAGTTATACTACCTCTGGTTTTTTAATATAATACAGCAATCTATTTTCTCTGCATTTTTCCAAAGTACCTCTATAAAAAATAAGAGTTTCCTATCAAAAGATATTCTCATACATATGATAAGAATAATTTAGAAAAATCAACACATACTTCTAACAAATAACTAACTTAATTAAATTTTTTAATACTATCAAATTAGCTATCTAACTTTTATATTAAACACTAGAGATAGTAATAAATGTTAATTAATTATTAATGATTAATTTAATAAATAATTAAAATTCTAGGCCTATAAAATTTTAATATCTATATTTGGAACAAAATTTGCCTCATACCCACTGCAAGGCAAGCGGCTCCTAAATTAAAATGGAACGTTCAAGCCACAAAAAAGTTAAAATGGAAAGATTCATCCATCACAAAGTGAGGATCCGTGTGATTGCAACCGACGTCGTTTTCTAAATCAAGAGAGACCTATTTCGGCTTGAAATCGATTCTCACTAGTAGGCTTCGGATCTGTATCTGATGGGCCGAAATATTTAATATAATGATTTATCTAATTGAATATAATATAAATTGAATAAGAGATTTAATTTATATTATCTGAATAATCTCAATATCGATATTATATGATTAAGTTTACTCAGTTTGGATTCAAATAATTTTATGGATTAAATTAGGATTTAATCCATTATAAATATATAATAGATATTTGAATACATTTAAATTCATCTCGTATATATAAAAATATTATCTGATTAACTAAGATAACGGAGATATAATGATAAATCAGCTAACGTCGTGCATGTGTATATATATTTATATTAAAATGAGAAGATGTGAATACTTTGTTTTTCCAAAATATTCCTCTCTCTCTTCTGGTTTTTTTTCTTTTGGTAGGGTGCATTTATGAAGGAGCAGCAAAACCAAATCTAAATCTAGTAAGTTACTCTACCTTGCTTCTTTAATTTTCTAACTGTTATTAATCTAGTGACATTAAATAAAAAACTTTTGTTGTAACCAAAAAGTGAATTGAGAAAAAAAAATTCATACCAAATTTGAAAATAAATTGAATAGAAAATTTAATGTGCAAGAATTTTCTTCCAGTATAATTGTTATATACTCTAATTTAAAAAATCGGACACATATTTCTCCTTCAAGTAATGATATCATGTATGTTTCCAATCATAGGGGACTAATTATTTTTCAGATGGAATTATTTATATTTGAATTTGAGATTTTTTTTTCCCTTCAGTTACCAATTTTTCCAACACCTAAAGGCTAAATCATAAGTCTTAATTTTGTTATTTTAAATCTTTTATTTTCATTTATATTATAATATGTGAGAATATCATTAAATTAAAATTATATATCAAATCCTGTATGATAAAATAAAAATCTTATCTTATAAACATAAAAAATGAAAATATATAGTTGATAAATTAATCATATCGTGCATTTTTAATAAAAAAAATTGCACCAATATATATATATATATATAAATTTAGTTTCCAACGTTTAAGGGCAAAGATAGAAGTATATATATACCTTCTAATGTGACAGCAAAAAAAAAAATATACCTTCTAATGCCTATTCCTAATAGTCGTCGTTTGGTGGCGCAGCCGTGAGATTCCTTTATACAAGTGGATCACCAGGGAGCAAGATAGTAATGGATAGCGACACAGTACCATATCTTCCCCAAGAAATTATCACAGATATTCTTCTCCGACTTCCAGTAAAATCTCTAATGCGATTTCAATGTGTGTGCAAAGAGTGGAAGAAGCTCTTCAAGACCCCAACTTTTATTGCTGAACACCTCCATCATTCCCCTAAGCACAATTCTCTTCTTTTCGATTGCACTATCTATGGCTCTAGTTTAAGTTTGCTCAATCATAAGATGCAAGTTCTTGAATTTCAGAAGCCCCCTTTCATTGATACCCCAACGATGGGTTCCTACAGGATCATCTGTTCGTGTAATGGCTTGCTCTGTGTCGAACTCATTAAATCTGAAACCCTTTTCTTGTGGAATCCAGGTATTAGAGAGGTCCGTCAGGTTCCCAAAGCTCTTAAACTTCTTGAAAACAAGTATTGTTGCGTAGGATTTGGGTTCACTTCAATTGTTAACGATTATAAGATAGTGAAACTTTTTATCTCTTGGTATGATGATCTGGTTCATAGAGCTGAAGTGTATTCATTAAGCACAGGATCATGGAAGGAAGTTGATGTTGGGAACTTAGAGGGTGTGATTGACATCACTGGTAGTGGTTTTACTTGTAAGGGATCGATCTTTTGGTTTGGTTTAAAGGAGGATGGGGAAAAGGGAAGTGATCGTAATTTGATAGTCTCATTTGACATAGCAATGGACGATTTCACATTGATACGGATGCCTACTTTATCCCCTAAATCATCATATTGCAATAGTCTTACTTTGCATGATAACAAACTTGCTATGCTTTCTACAAGATTTAATGGAGACACCAGATCTTGTTCAACTGATTTGTGGGTGATGGAGGGATCGAGTTGGACTAAGATATGTATTATCAACCCCTATCCATCCTCATTACATCCTGTGGCTATTCGGAGGAATGAAATTATTTGCACAACTCATGATAGGTTTGAAGGTTTTTCGAAGATTGAATTGGTGGATAATCTTAAGATAAAAACTATTGTGTGCAATCTGACGAATAAGGAATTCAAGATATTTGCTATCAGAAGATATTGCTATGGTCATGATTTTTTGATTTCAAATTATGTGGAAAGTCTCGTACCAGTTAATAACATCCACGTGGAAGAGCCGCCTGATCGTAAATTTGGGTTACTACATTACATATGTACTTTATTTAAGAACTTTCGATGGACATGAACCTATATACAACATTTTAGATCACTTGTCCTTTAGAGATGTTATCTAGAATGCTAAATAAATGTATATGATCTATTTACAATTTGAAGTTGTTTAGTTTTCTTTTAAAGTTGGATATTTTATTTAGTTGTTGGTGTGCGCATTATTCTATGTGAGGTTTCATTTTGCAGGTGGGCTTGTATTTTTTGTATCATTGGTGGATTAGAACAACTGCATGTGACAAATGTTATTCAACCTAGTGTGATTTATTTTCATTTTAAACGACTATTTTGGGTTTATGTTATAACTTACTAACAATGATTTGTAAATTTTTACAAACGTAAGTCGTCCTACATTACATTCTTTTATACTATTACTGGTCCTTAATATAAGAATTAGTTAGAAGTTAAATTTGGTCCTAAATATAATACTTTAATTTACTTTGACTTTCAAATATTTTTTTTAAATAGTTCTATTGATTTTAAAGGGTTACCACCAACGATAGTTCCAACGCATATGATTAAAAAGCATAGTGTAGAGAGTCAATTCATAATTGTTACAATTAACTAATTTTTTATCTACCTAAATTAGTTATCTAATTCTTATATTAACAATCAAATATAGTATTATCAAAATTGCTCATTTCATCCTCTAACTTCACACAATACTTTATGTTAATTCCTCAATTTTTATGAAGTATCTTTTTAGTTCTCCAATCCTAAGACCATTCATTTTATTAACAAAAAGATGCCGATATTGAAATTCTTAATGTTTCACAAAACATTTACAAATATTGACATATTAAATTTAACTTTTCCTAATGTAACAGAGTTTGACATAAAAAAAATTATCATTTGAAACTAACAATGTGAAGTTAAAAAACAAAAATATATTTTATAAAATTAATGGATGAAATTAAAATATAGTTTCGTTTTGTTAATTCATTAAATTTTTTTAATTCTTATCTTCATTAATTGAATATGATTAAATTATGATCATTAAATACACAACCATCCCGTCAAACAATAAAAAAAAAGAAAAGGTGATGAAGAATTTCTTCTTCCCCAAGCCATGGTCCTAAATAGTATTCCTCTTGTCCTAAATATAACATCATTATATATACTAATATACTAGTATAATGGTCTTTTTAAGGATCGGAGAAGTACCATTTCTTCCTCAGGGAACTATCACAGTCGAGCTCGTCAAAGCAGATGGCAATGGATAGCGAAACGCCATTTCTTCCTCAAGAAATTCTCACAAACATTCTCAAACAACTTCTATCAAATCCCTAATCCGATCTCGTTGCGTTTGCAAATATTGGAAGAATCTTTTGAAATCCCCGTCTTTCATCGCAGCCCACCTACGGCACTCGAATGATCAAAACCCTTTTCTTCTTTTCAAGAAAGGCATAGGAAATGATTCGTGCCTTTATTTGCTAGATCGCAAGATGCAAGTCTATGAAGTTCCAAACATACCTGTGATGGATGGGGTTAAGCCATGAGTCGTCAGTCCTTGCAATGGCTTGCTCTGTCTTGGAATTTCTCATTCTGGTCCATCTCCTATTTCATTTTTATTGTGGAATCCGGCAACTAGAGAGGTTGGTCAGGTGCCAAAAGCTCTTACTATTACTGGTGATGATTTGTTTATTGGATTTAGGTTCAGTCCAATTGTTAATGATTACAAGATCGTGAAAAATTATTTGATTGAGTTTAATGAGTTTCATGATAAGCGTTATCGAGTGGCAGTGTACTCATTAAGCACAGACTCATGGAAAGAAGTAGAATTTGGGAGCTTATTAGACAGCATAAGTTTCTACCATGAAAATAATCTCACTCTTGATGGATTTATCTTTTGGTTGGCGCAAAAGCAAGTTCTACCAGGTGAAGATAGAGATGGTCATCTTCTTCCTATAGTTTCATTTGACATAATAAAGGAAGTCTTCATATTAACATCAATGCCTACTCAAAACTTTTTTAATTTCTCCTACCATTACTGAATATGATAATAAACTTGCTATACTTACTCACACTCGCACCACAAGGAGCGCAGATGTAAGATCGTCCTTAATTCATTTATGGGTGATGGAGGAAGGTACATGGACTAAGAAGGATTCTAGCAACCCATGTCCATTGTTTTTATTTCCAAAGACTTTCTTTAACTGGAAGTGAGAAAATGAAGAAACAGAGAAAGTACGGAAGGCAAGAGAGAGACTGAAACTGCTTCGTGATTGATTGATTTGCTTCAGCATTGATATCTTATTTATAATGATAATTACAAGGGATAATCTCTAACCGATTTGGTTAGAATACAGATGTTATAAATTATAGCCGTCAACAAACTATCAACTTGATACACACGTGTGCATTTTTTCTAACATCCCCCCTCAAGCTAGGTGGTATTTCCATTGTACCAAGCTTGGTTGGAAGTGTCCAGAACCTGGTATGAGATAGTGCCTTTGTTAGACAGCTGGCAATTTAAGCAGAAGAAGGAACATAACCAACTATGATCCTTTTGGCCAAAACTTGTTCTCGAATAAAGTGAGCATCAAGCTCAATATGCTTTGTTCGTGAGTGAAAAACAGGATTGCTAGCCAAAGCTCTTACACTATTATTATCACACCAGACTTGAGAAATGCAACTCAGAGGAAACTCTAGCTCCTTCAACCCTTTGTTTATGAGAATTCTAGGAAACCAAAGAGTTTCCAAAGAAAACACAATATCTACCTACTGACTTTCTATCATCAGGATAGTAGGCCCCATCTGCATATGAATAACTAGTGAGACTAAGATCTTTATCTTGTCTCAGATATAACTCAAAAGCTACTGTACCTTTAAGATAGCTCATCACGCGTTTGACAACTTGCCAGTGTACTTGATTAGGAGACTGAAGGAATTGACTTAGTCGATTAACTGCAAATGCTATGTCTGGACGTGTCTGGGTCACATATTGCAGTGCTCTTACATCACTTTTGTATTGACTAGGTTCTTTTAGATGCTCTCCATCATGGGCAGACAATGGTTTACTAGCAACCATTGGTGTGGGACAAGGTACACAATGAAGCATTCCAAACTTTTTGAGTAGTCTGCTGCATATTTAGTTTGAGAGAGATGTAGTCCATGGGAACCTCTTTTAGCTTCAATTCCTGAAAAATAGTGCAAAGATCCCATATCTTTTAGAGCAAAAACATTATAAAGTTTTGGAGTAAAAGCCTTCAACTTTGTAGGATTATTTCCTATGACAATGATGTCATCCACATAAACCAACAATGTTGTAATACAACCTGAATGCTTAAACCAGAACAATGAAGTATCACATTTGAAATTTCTAAACTCCACTGTATTAATGTCTTCTTGAGCTTATCAAACCAGGCTCTACGAGCTTGTTTCAGCTCATACAAGGCTTTATCAAGTCTACAAATGTAATCAGGCTTGGTTTTATCCTAAAATCCCTCTGGTTGTCTCATGTAAACAACTTAATCTAGTGTACAATTGAGAAAAGCATTGTTTATATCAAGTTGATTTGTACACCAGCCCCTCGCTACTGCAATTGTAAGAGCCAAATGAACAGTAGAGGCTTTGACAACAGGATTGAATGTTTCATAGTAGTCTATACCAGGGCTTTGCTGAAAACCCTTGGCTACAAGCCTTGCTTTTCTTTTATTTAAGCTCCCATCAGGATGGAACTTGTTTCTAAACACCCACTTGCATCCTACTAAACTCTCTTTGCCCGTATAAGGAACCAAAGTCCAAATGTTATTCCTTATTAAGGCATTGTATTCATCTTGCATTGCATCTCGCCAAGAGGCATTGGACAAAGCTTCAGTAACAGTTGGGGGTTCAGGTTCAACTTCAATAAAACATTTAGCCAAACCAATAAAAGGATGCTTAGGCTTTCCAATTCTAGCTTTACTACGTGTCACCATAAGATGAACATTTTGATTTGTTGGTACATGAACTGTATTATCTTGTGGGACTATAACAGGGCTGGAAGAATGATCAAAACTAGTATTATGAGATGACGGCAGATTAACAGACTGTGTAGGTGTTAGTACAGGTTCTAAACCAGAATTCTTGTGATTAGAAGTATCTACAGATGAAGTCTAACCAGAAGATACAGGATTAGGCATAGGCAGTAACTCAAAAAATGAAGCATAATAGTAGTTAATTCCTTAATTTGTTTTCTGTTCAGGAAACCATGCTTGAAGGGAAAATCGCAATCATTAAACACGACATGCCTAGAGATAAAAATTTTGGCAGTAGAGCTTAAACACTTATATCCTTTATGCTCACCATTGTATCCCATAAAAACCCACTTCATTGTTCTATATTGTAGCTTTTGGGACTTACATGGTCTTAAGCAAGGGAAACAAGCACTTCCAAACACTTTTAGGAATTTGAAATTAGGATTAGAACCAAAAGCAACTTTCAAAGGAGATACTCCATTCAACATATCAATTGGCAATCTATTGATGAGATAAACAGCACATTGAAAAGCTTCATACCAATAATACAGAGGCATTAAGGCTTGGGCAAATAAACTCAAACATGTCTCAGTGATATGTCTGTGTTTCCTTTTAGCTCGGCCATTCTAACTAGAAATGTGTGGACAAGAATGTCTAAACTCTATTCTATGAGTGGCAAGAAAATCAGAGAAGCCATGATATTCTCCACCCCAATCACTTTGTACTGTTTTAATTTTTCTTTCAACTTGTTTTCTATAAGTGTTTTGAACTATGTAAAAGCTTAGAAGGCATCAGATTTATTCCTTAAAGGATATAACCAGGTGAATCTACTACAATCATCAATAAAATGAATGTAGTATCCAAAGCCAGATGTGCTCAAAATAGGAGCCAGACCCTAAATGTCAGTATGTATTAAACCCAGTACATTAGAAGCATGAGACATTGATCTTTGAAAAGGTAACAAATGGGATTTTCCATATTGACAAGCATCACAAAAGAAAGGTGACTTAGAATTCTTAGAACTCTTGATATTACATGATTTAAGAATTTTATTCAAAATAGCAATTGACGGATGTCCAAGCCTTTGATGCTAAACAGTGACTTGATCTTTATCAACTATCTTCAATGCTAATTAATGCTCATGCTTCTTGTTGCTTTCCCATTTCATATGATCCATCTTTAAGCTTCCCTTGTCGTAATTTGTTCTTGGTTACTAGATCCTTCACATAGTAACCATAACGATCAAACTCAATAGTCACATCATTTTCAGTCGTCAATTGAGGTACACCAAACAAATTATGCTTTGATTCAAGAACATATAGTATTTGTGAAAAATGAAGAGAACAAGATGAATTACAATAGGTCAGAGAAGAATTTTCAGTCTTCCTCACATATAAACGAGTACCATCAAAATCAGACAAAGTATTCTTACTACTCGCATTAATTGAATTGTGAAGAAGTGTTGGAGCATTGACATGGTTTGTGGCACCACTATCAACCAACCACAGAGGATCAGCCATTGTATATGCTATTGCTACATTTGTTGTTGCATTACCAGAGTATGATCTTTGATTATTCATTGGAAGTCTCACATTTCTGTCGAATCAAAAAGTAACAATCAGATGCTATGTGTCCTGGCTTGCCACAAACTTGACACAGTACGGTGACCATGACCACTATTAGATCGTCCCCGGCCAATACGTCCTCCTCCTGAAGTAGAGATACCTCCACGATCTCTAAAATTTCTAGAGTTATCTATTCTTACAACATTTGCAGAAGTGTTAGATAGAGAGAGATTACTCATGTTTCTATACAACTCAAGGCGACACTCAGATGTTAACAACTCAGACTGTAAAGCTATCCATGAAATATTTTTAGTAGTCATTAGAGTACAGATTATTGGATTATAATCCAGATCTAATCAAGAAAGCATAATAGAAACAAGTTCATCATTAGGAACAGAAGCTCCAGCAAGGCTTCCACATGATTTCTTTTTAGATGCATGCGCTGCAACTTAGATTTGTTCATCAAAACCTTGGATCTTGTATCAGCACCGATCAAATCTTTGGCCATCTTTCAGAGTTCACAAGAGGTGCGACAATGAACCAATTGACTGCCAATTTCAGGAGTCATACACGACAGCAACCAACCAAAGACCGCTTGATCGGCAACGATCCACTCTTCATAGAGAGGATTAATCTTGGACTTATCTTCTGTGAGCCATTCATCTGGACATGGCTTTATGCCAACAACATAACCATCAGATGCTGGACCCAAAGTAAAGACATGGTCATCGAACTCCAATATAGGTAGTTATTACGATCAAGCTTGATCAGAGAAGGGTAAATCAAAGACGACAAAGAGGTATATGAAGTGGAAGGGAAGGAAGAATTTGATTTAGGGAGAGAACGAGCTGACGGAGAAGAGCAAGTACTGAGTAGCCGAGAAGAAGCCATGGCTCAAAGAGCAATCATTTCAGCTCTGATACCAAGTGAGAAAATGAAGAAACAGAGAAAGGACGAAAGGAAAGAGAGACCAAAAGTGCTTTGCTTGATTTACTTCAACACTGATATCTTATTTATAATTATAATTACAAGGGAAAATCTCTAACTGATTTGGTTACAATACAGCTATTATAAATTACAGCTATCAACAAACTATCAACTTGATACACACGTGTACATTATTTTCTAACAATGGAGGAGCCAAATATTCTACGATGCTTTTCTCCCTGAAAACACATTAGTAAATTTAAGCATGGGACTGTTCAATTGGTATTTGATCGCATTATTACTAGTAAAATCAAGATGTTTCCTGATATCAATGGGTATGAAGTTGGTGTTGTTTTTAATTATAATGAGAGCCTCGTGCCAGTGGACAACAATTACAATATTCAAGAGCACTGATCCTAAATCTTAAGGAGAGGAACTTTTTGTGGAACCATTTGGATCATTTTATGCCTATAATACCTGTGGTCTCCTCTAGAGATTATAATGACTAGAATTAAGAATTGTTAGTTGTTTGTTGCTTCATTTTGGCCTCTATATATTGTAATATTTTATTGTTTAGTTTTCTTTCTATGATTCTTATATTGTTTGATCGTTTTGTATGGATTATTAATTATTCAGTATTTGTTGTCTAATATACTCATAATTTTCTCCCACCTCTAATCTTTAATATATGAGTTAAATAACGAATTTGAAGATATTAAAAAAAAGTAGTTAAGTTTGTTATTGTAATAAATATGTTAAAATTCCTAATCATGGAGGCACCCATTGACGATCCTTGTCCCCTATATCATAGCAAAGAAGCCCCAAAATCTCACCGAGCTAAATGCAAATAATTAGACTTTCAAATTTATTGTGTTCACATAAAGGAGAAAAGTCTCAAATGACTGAAACCGTAGGGTGCCTTCTAGTCACAGCCTTGTGCAAATAATTACTCCAATTTATTAATTCAACATCTTGAGGTGATAGCCTCCCTATAAATAGGACTTCTTGAACGCCTGATAAAGTTGATTCATTGAGAAAAAGAAAAAACAGAGAAAGAATAGAGTCACAATTTTGCCCTTACTGTTCCGAGAGAAAAAAAAAAGGGCAAATTTCACTGTAGGACCGCAGAAGATAATTAATTTCAAAGAGCCCCCAAAACTTTCTTAAATTTCACTGCAGGACTAAGGGGGCAAACTGATATTAATTCCACAAAGAAAATGACCTTATTGCCCCTCATGTGAACAAGTATGGGAGAACCCATTTGCAAGTGAGGTTAGATAATTTACAACATGCATAAATATATTTACAATTAAAATTAGTCCATTTACATATTACCTTCTTCACCTGAAGAATGTGTCTGAGTGAACAAGTGTGGGACAGCCCATTTGCAAGTGAGACTAGACAATTTGCAACATACATATATTTATTTACAACTGGAATTAGTTCATTTACATGTCACTTCGTTCACCTGAAAAAGGTCTCCGTGAGTAACAAGTGTGGAAGCGCCCATTTGCAAGTGGAATTAGTCAATTTGCAACATACATACATTTATTTACAATTAGAATTAGTCCATTTACATATCACCTCATTCACCTGAAAAAGGTGCCTGTGAGTGAATAAGTGTGAGAGAACCCATTTGCAAGTGGGACTAGTCAATTTGCAATATACATACCTTTATTTACAACTGAAATTAGTCCATTTACATGTCACCCTGCAATAAGTATTATGAGGGGCAATAGCGTCATTTTCTTTGTGGAATTAATATCAGTTTGCCCCCTTGGTCCTGCAGTGAAGTTTCAGAAAGTTTTGGGAGCTCTTTGAAATTAATTGTCTTCTGCGGTCTTATAGTGAAATTTTCCCAAAAAAAAACTGTTTTCCTTTCATGTGTTCTACGGAAAAAGAAAAATCACAACACGCAATCACGCATATGTTTGACTAAATAATTTTCTTTTGAGATTATCACCTAAAAGAATTTTCTTTTGAGATGCCAGTCCACTTAAACTGTTTGAAATCTTTTAATCAAACCTTTTTTTGGCCTGATCACGTTGCCTCTACACACACACTAACACACACATGTATGTATAAGAGCTAGCCAGCAATCACCAGAAATTGAAGCTTATACATTTATCTGATATTCTTTTTTCGGATTTTGCACTCGAAGAAGAAGGCTGATATGAAGAAGCTGATACTGAATCTCGCTTTCCTGTTTGTTCTCCTCTTTTCCCGGAAAGTCGCAGCTCGGGCACCTCAAGTTTGGATATCTGATCATCACATTGCGCGTAAGTGAAAAGGATTAATTTAAATTTTAGTTATTCTTAATTTAAATAATTTTCCCTGCACAGTTTATTAATTAGTTCATGGATCAAATTGTCCTGTGGATTCCTTCTATGTTTCCCGATCTCTGTCCATTATTATCAGTTTTCTTTCTTAAAACATTGAAATTTGGGTTAAGCTATGAATTTGCTCCCAAAGTTTCCACCCAAGAGTGTGGTGTATGTTAGAAACAATCTCACCCAAGAGGGGGGTGAATTGGGTGAGTTACAAAAATTTAAGAATTAAATGCGTGCAAGTATTGAATGAAACAGAGAGTCAGAGTAAGGAGAAATTTAACCGCAGAGAAGAGACACAAGATTTATACTGGTTCGGTCTCAACCACGTGACCTACTTCCAGTCCCCAGAACACCTCTGAGTATTTCACTATCTTCCAAGATCGACAGGGCTCTTGGTGCCTCGGTACAGTAATTGAATCGCTCAATCACTCCCCCTTACTCCCGTAAGGATACAACCCCTCTCAAGAGTCCACACTCTTGAGTGTCTCTCAAGTTTTTAATGAAAGTAGTGAATGGCTCTCTTACAGAGTGAATTCAATGATAAACACTGATGCTCAGTAGTAAAGTGAAAAACAGAGTATTGAATGCGTAACTAAATAATAGCAGATGGTAGCTCCGGTATTCAATTCTCTTCATTAATGCCTCTTCGCGCCTTTTATAGTTGATATCGTAAATAGCCGTTAGACGGAAGGCTTCTAGCCGTTGTGACTTCGTTTGCGTGTTTCACTGGTTTTAACAGCTCCGCCATTAATGCGTCTGAGTTTCTGACACTGTAGGTCGCAGTCTACGTAATCCCATTGAAGAGCCGTTGCACTCGTTTTCATTAATCTGCATATTTCAAACTTAGAACAAGTGAGAATTTTGTGGTGAGTGCTTTAACCTTGAATACAGAAGGAAGGCTAATTTATCATTCAAGATTTGTGACGAGATCATTTATCAGTAACAAGAACAGAGTGTCATTCCGGTTTGGTTTGATCGAAAAGATGATCGATTACTTGATGATAGATCAAGTTATCGATAAACGGAATGAAGACTTTTCGAAATAGATCACTAAAGTTATCGATCAAGTGTTGGATCATCGGCTCCAAGAATTTTCATAGAAAGAGGAAATCATTGCATGATCGAACAAGTGATCGATCATATAATTGACCGAACAGATTATCGATAATTTAGATGTTATTAAAATGAAGCTTCAGTCATTGATGATCGAACATCTTATCGATAAATATATGATAGATAATATTATCGATAAAACATGGTTATGTAAATAACAAAGGAAGACACATGCTATTTGAAATGATCGAACAGCTTATCGATAAATATATGATAGATAATATTATCGATAAAACATGGTTATGTAAATAATCAAAGGAAGACACATGCTATTTGAAATGATCGAACAGCTGATCGATCATTAACTATTCGAACAAGTGATCGATAATAGTGAAGAAAGAAGTTTGATCCTGTAAGGTAAGGAAAATGATTATCGATCACGTTTTGTGAAAACATGAAGTTCGGGGAATTGAATGATCGATCATTTTATCGAAAATCCAGTGATCGATAACTTGATCGAAAATTAGTTCATCATAACTTAATGCTAATATGTCAATTCTCAGACTCTTTATCGAACACGTTATGTGAAAAACTTATTTAAGCAAACAAGTTAAAATTATCGATAATGTTATCGATAATTTAGCTGTAGCAAAACTGAGTAAGAGTTAAAAAGAACATTGATTATCGATCATGTAATCGAAAATTTTGTGATCAATAAAATTATCGATCTATCAGTGAATTTGATCTCCTGCATTCAGAGAGTTAGAGCATAAAGTTCGAGTACGTAATCGATAAACAAATGATCGAAAATATGATCGATAAATTTGTAACTGAACTAATGTGCAGAACAAGTAGAGAGTGTTACCTTTTATCGAAGTCGTTATTGATGACTGATTTATCGATAACTTGATCGATAAATGCACTCGGTTTCTTATCAGTAACTCGATTGCTTACCTGATATTATCGATCAGCTTATCGATAATTTCCATACTCTTATGTGATTTTTACACTAGCGATTATCGATCCCTTTATCGATAAACTATTCATCGAATAGTTCTTCGATCAAAAAGACTACTATAGACCTGATTTACACTTGATCATTTATCTGAAATCTTAGCGATAACTGATTGTTCGATTAGTTGATCGATCAAAATACTTAACCCTGATATTCTGACTTGTTATCATCAAAACTATAATCCTAACATTCTCCCCCTTTTTGATGATGACAAAACACAGGTTAAGAGTCATTTATCAGAGAGAACATCAAACAGTTTCATATTCTTAAAAAGCATAAAAAGGCAGATAAATATCAAGAACATATTATCGATAAAAGCACTATCCAGATACACAAAAAATCACAAAAGATAAATATACACAAAAGAAAATCACAAAAGAGATAATATAACGTCATGACATGGAACCAAAAAGCCATAAAAAGCAACTCATAAAGCCATATAATCTACGAAGTATCATCAGTTTTCTTCTCCCCCTTTTTGTCAGCATCAGAAGGGGTAGGAGCCGAGGGAATGGTCAGGGAAATAGGGAGAGGAGGAAGGGGAAGAAGTGGAGAAATAGATGGAAAATGAAAGGAGGGAACAGGGTGAGGTACAGTGATAAGAGCAAGAGTAGTAGGGACTGAAGTAGAAGTAGATGGAACAGAAGGAGGAGTGGTGGAAATAGGAGAAGTAGGTAAAGGAGAGGAAGAAGGTGCAGGCTCAGGGTGTGGTGGAGAGGGAGGATGGAAAAGGAGATCCTCATAGCTGAAGCTGGTGCTAGGTGGAGTGAAGTGGTGGCAGAGAGAGGTAACTAAGCCTTTAAGCTCTTGGAGTTCCTTGTCCACTGAATTAAACCTCTCAGTGACTTCCTTTTCCAAAACTACCATGGCTTGTTGGTGAAGATCCAGAATCTTAGAGATGCCATCAAACTTCCGGTCAGAAACTTCCCCATAGTCTCTGGCAGTAGTGTAGACTCTGGTCTCAAATGCACGAAGCTCAGCCTGAAACATTTCCCTGAGGGACCTCTCCATAAAAGATGGACCAGGGGTATGAGATGGAGCAGCAGTGGATTCGGCTTCATCCTGGGTCCGAGAGGCACTAGCAACTGGTTGCTTTCCCTTATCCTTCTGAGATACTTTCTGTGATGGTGTAAAGGGAACAGAGATCCTCATTTTGTGGAGCTGAGTGAGGCCAAAACTAGGAACCTTGGTCTTGAGTTCCCCAGGCTCAAATGGAGCAATGTTATGTGCCTGAAGGAAATAAGTGGCCAACTGAGGATAGGGGATTGGGGTTGATCTGGACTTATTAAGAACAAAGTCCTTCATCTCAGAGTAAATAAGATCCCCAATATTAATCTTTTCCCCACTAATAATCCGGGCTAGTAGAAGATAATCATCCTGAGTGAGATGTGAGAAGCTACCGGATTTGTTTACCATGCATCTAGAATAGATGTAATGGATGATCCTATAGAAGTCACACATCTGCTTAGGTGGGAAATTCAGCTCACCGGGATAATCACTGTTCTGCATTAAGATTCTGTAAGCCTTTACCTCATTCATGTCACCACCTCGCACAAAATCTTGAGTTCCTAGCAACTCATTTATTTTGGCACTGGTTATTTCAAAAGCTCTGCCTCTCAGTGTAACTTTCAGACAATTTTCTATGAGATTGTCTTTATCATCATATTTTTCTACTGATTCCATATTACAGTAGAATCTTTTAACCACTTCGGGACAGTATTCACCACCAATAATTAACCAATTTGAATAATGCTGCAGTGGGTCACTTAAATCAAGCTCAATCTGTTTATTTTTCCTCAGACCCTCTAAATCAACAGATACCACAGGACAGAATTTTCTATTGGCAAAATCGGCCTTATACTTGTTATATTAACCTCAATATCGAGATTGCCAGATAATAACTCAGAAAATTCAGTGGGTATACCTTCAGAAGGAATTTCCCGAGCGACTCCTTCACTTGCCCTCTGTTTCTTCTTTCTCGGTTGCTTGGGGACAGAGATATTCAAGGCTGATTCCACAGCTTTCTGAACTGAGACTCCATCATCCGACTCGGTCTCCGATTCCTCAGTTACAATCGGTAGCTTTGATTTGGACCGGGGAGACTTTCTGAGAGAGGCCGGTTGTTCTTCGGTCCGACTTTCCCGGATTTTCAGAGTAGTTCTCTTCTTCGTTGATTCCTCTCTCACCTTCGGTCTGTATCGCTTTCGAGTACCCGAAGCGGTGGTGTCACTCGATTGAGGCTGTTTCTCCGGTGCTTCTCCCTTTTCCACATTCGGTTGCTTCACCCGAGCCATTTCGGAGGTGCTGAGCGAGTTTTTGACAGATTAAACGGTGAGTTTGAAGTGGGTGAAGGTTGGGAATGTGGTAGAGAACGATTCGATCGGTGTAACGGTGGAAGAATTTAAGATAGGAGTGATTTTCGACCGTTGCGAAGAACAGGGGACGGGAAATGTTCGAGCTAGGGTTCGGAAAACTGACGGATGAAATTCAGTACAGTACCGTTATAGTTCTTGAAATTATCGATTAAGTTATCGATCAACACTTGATCGATCACGTGTTCGATAATTATGAAGAAGACACTTGAACAAAGATCAGTTTTATCGATTAAGTTATCGATCAAGCATTTATCGAACATATTATCGATAAAGTAAGTAAAAAGAAATGCGTACCTGATGTAATTTATCGAATATTTGTTCGATAATTAAGCTTATCGGTCAGCTTATCGATCAATGCTTACCAAATTTGACAGACGAGTCTCGGAACCTTGAGGCTCTTGATCGATGTTCTGATCGATATTTATTTTATCGATCACGTTATCGATAATTGTAGTGTTGGAGCAATTCCCTTTCTTTACAAAGTGAATTTATCGATCAGTTGTTCGATAAATTATCTCCCACTTGCCTTCATGATTATCGATCAATTGATCGATAATCTCATACTCTGTTTACCTCTGTTTTTCTTCATCGAAACAGAGCTTCCTGCAAAACAAATTTCTACATACTCCGATGCTTAAGTTAGTTATCTTATCATCAAAACAATAAATTTAAACATTTAATCTTAAGAGATAGTATGAAATTTCTTACAATTCATTGGGATTTACCATTCCCAATTCTCCTCTGAAATAGCTGAACTTCTGTTGGTCTAGTGGTTTTGTGAAGATGTCGGCTATCTGATATTCAGTGGGGATGAATTCAACTTTTACATCTTTCTTTTGAACATGATCACGAATAAAGTGATGTCGAACATCAATGTGTTTGGTTCGAGCATGATGAACTGGATTCTTGGACAGACTTATCGTGCTCGTATTATCACATAAGATTGGAATCTCACGTATATTGATTCCTAGATCTTGTATTTGTTGTTTTAGCCATAAGATCTGAGCACAACAGCAGGCAGTGGCTACATATTCTGATTCAGTAGAGGAGATTGCCACGGTGTTTTGCTTTTTGCTTGACCATGAGACAAGACATCCTCCGAAGAATTGGCATTGTCCACTGGTGCTTTTCCTGTCTGTTTTATATCCACCGTGATCGGCGTCAGAATATCCCATTAAATATTCGGTTCCTCCTTTTGGATACCAGATTCCTAAATTTTGAGTTCCTACAAGATATCTGAGTATCCGTTTCACGGCTTCTTCATGCGACTCCTTTGGAGCTGACTGATATCTCGCACACATTCCAACACTGAACTGAATATCTGGTCTACTTGCAGTAAGGTATAGTAAGGAACCGATCATCCCTCTATATCTTGTTAGATTTATGTCTTTCCCGTCTTCGTCTATATCAAGCGAACAGGTTGAGCTCATTGGAGTCTTTACACTTTTAGCATTCTCCATTCCGAATTTCTTCAGCAATTCCTTTACATATTTCGTCTGGGAGATAAATATACCGTTCTTCTTTTGTTTGATTTGTAATCCCAGAAAGAAATTTAATTCTCCCATCATGGACATCTCGAATTCTCCCTGCATAAGCTTAGCAAATTCTTGACAGAGATCTTCGTTAGTAGCACCGAAAATAATATCATCTACATATATTTGAACAATCAAAAGATCTTTTCTATTTCTTTTAATGAAAAGTGTGGCATCCACTTTACCTCTTTCAAAACCTTTTTCTATAAGAAAGTGGCTAAGTCGTTCATACCAGGCTCTGGGCGCTTGTTTCAAACCATACAAAGCCTTTTTAAGTTTGTAAACATGATTTGGAAAATTTGGATTTTCAAAACCGGGAGGTTGTTCGATAAACACCTCTTCTGATATATAACCGTTCAGAAATGCACTTTTAACATCCATTTGAAATAGTTTGAAATCTTTGATGCAAGCAAAAGCCAAAAGAACTCGTATGGCTTCCAGTCTAGCTACAGGAGCATACGTTTCTTCATAATCAATTCCCTCTTCTTGATTATAGCCTTTTGCTACTAATCGGGCTTTGTTTCTGACGATCTGAGCTGATTCATCGAGCTTGTTTTTGAATACCCATTTGGTGCCAATGACCGGATGATCTTCTGGTCTGGGTACCAATTCCCAAACTTGATTTCTCTCAAATTGATTAAGTTCTTCCTGCATCGCAACTATCCAGAATTCATCTGATAGTGCTTCGTCAATATTAGAGGGCTCAATGTGAGATATGAAAGCAGAGAAAAGAACTTCATTGACAATTTGTCTCCGGGTTTTGACCCCTTCATTGACTTTACCGATGACTTGATCCAGAGGATGATCTCGGTTGTGTCTCCATGCCTTTGGCTGCTCTAGATTTTCTTGTAAAGAGGGATCGTTTAAAACATCCCTGTTTTCTGAAACGGTTTCTGAAAATAATTTGTTCGAGTTTTTGTTCAAATCTAGTTTTTGAAAATTTTGAACGATTTCAGCATCATCATCTACAGGTTTCGAAATTGTTTCAGTTTCAGCAAACACCACATGAATTGATTCTTCTATTGTAAAGGTTCGTTTATTGAAAATTCTATATGCTTTACTACGATTAGAGTAGCCAAGAAACAAACCCTCATCAGCTTTAGGATCGAATTTACCCAGGTTCTCTTTGTTGTTGTTGTGGATATAGCATCTGCTTCCAAAGATCCTTAGATGTGACAGATTGGGTTTTCTTCCTTTGTACAATTCATATGGAGTCTTCCCGAGCAATGTTCTGATGTAGGCTCTATTTGAGATATAGCAAGCTGTGCTCATTGCTTCTGCCCAGAAAACTTGTGAGACCTTTTTCTCATTTAGCATTGCTCTAGCCATCTCCGTGAGTACTCTATTTTTTCGTTCAACTACTCCGTTTTGTTGAGGAGTCCTTGGTGCAGAAAAGTTGTGGTCAATTCCATGTTCCTCACAATATCTGCAAATTCGTTGTTTTCAAATTCTCCTCCGTGATCTGACCTGATAGACACAATAGATATACCTTTCTCATTTTGGACCTTTTTGGCAAAAACAATGAAAGCATTAAAAGTTTCATCTTTAGAGGAAAGAAACAAAGTCCAGGTAAACCTTGAATAGTCATCAACTATTACAAGAGTATAAAGATTTCCCCCGAAACTTTTTACTCTAGATGGACCGACCAAGTCCATGTGAATCATTTGGAGAGGTCTTTCAGTTGAAACTATCTTCTTTGATTTAAATGAAGATTTTGTTTGTTTACCTTTTTGACAAGCATCACAAACATCATCGCGTTCATACTGGATTTTTGGTAAACCAACAACTAGATCCCTTTTTATTAATTTTGAAAGTTGATTCATGTTGACATGTGCAAGACGCTTGTGCCAAATCCAACTTTCCTCCTTTTTACTAATAAAACAATTTTCAGAAGCTTTAGAATCAAATTGAAGTGTATAACAGTTACCGTCCCTCGGAGCTCTCAGCTTCGTATTCAATTCTTCTTTCTTCAAGGGTAGGTCATCTTTGCTTATGATTAAACACTCTTCAGAATCAAAGATTACCCAGTTGTTTTTGTCCGCACTCTGACTGACGCTGAGGAGATTATGACACAGACCTTCCACGTAGTACACGTCCTCGACCTTCATGCCTATATTACTTCCGATTTCTCCGATTCCAGCAATTTTTCCCGATTGGTTTCCTCCGAAGCTTACTTTTCCTCCATCTTTTGGTTTGAGTGATGTAAACTTCTCAGTGTCACCTGTCATGTGTCTGGAACATCCGCTGTCTATATACCATTTATTTGTTCTGGATGCCTTGAGACATACCTGCAAAAATTACAATCATGTTTTAGGTACCCATACCTTCTTGGGTCCTTTCTGGTTAGTATGAGTTATTTTTGGTGCATAAGTACCTTTGGGCACCCATTTTAATGTTCCGTAATCTCCTTTCTTCTTATAGTAACAAGAAGAAGTTGAATGGCCTTTACGGTTGCAATGAGAACAAAGTGCAAAAGGATTTGAGGAATGCACAGAATTTCTAAAATATGTAAGATATGATCTACCACTACTCTTTTTCTTTTCTTTCGATTTATCTTGGGTTGGATCGTATCCTATACCAGTCTTGTCCATAGAGCATCGTTGAGCTCCTAGAATCACCTTAAGCATTTCGCTTCCTTTAGTGAATTTTTCTAAAGTTCTGGTTAGATCTTCAATCTTTCTTTCATTCTTTTCACAACTTTCACAAGTCAAGGTCGAGTCAGTATTGACTTTAACCTTTGATTGTTGATCTTCTAAAAACTTTATCCTTCTCTTAGAATTAACTAACTCTTTTGCAATTCTTACTAATTCTAAGTGTAAAGCATTGTATTCAGACTGCAATTCATCATAAGATGGTTCAGAAATTATTACCTCGTCTGTTTCTGAGTCCTCGTTTTCTTGGGCCACTAGACAGATATTAGCTGTCTCTTCATCGTCACTTTCTTCTTCTTCATCGGAGGAGCTGTCTCCCCAGATTGATGTGACGAAGGCTTTCTTCTTTCTGAATCTTTCTTTCTTCTTTTCTTTATCCTTTGCTCTGGAGAGTTGGGGACATTCCGCCTTGATATGTCCTGGCTTTTTACACTCGAAGCAAATGATTGGATCCTTTGATTCGTTCGGATACGAGGAAATTTTGCGTTTCGGCTGAAACTTCTTTCCGGTTCTGTTTTTGTAGAATTTCTTGAACCTTTTGACTATAAGGCCCATTTCATCATCATCAAGATCATCTTCATTTTCATCATCCTCGCTCACTTGAGTTTTAAGAGCGATGCCTTTCCGATTTTTCTCTCGTTCATCTCCTTTTTGTATTTTTGCTTGCTCTCATACTCAGCAAGACTCCCGAATAGTGCTGCAACCGAACCAATGGATTCTCCTTTGGTTTCTTCAATAGCTGTTACTTTCGGTTCCCATTCTTTTGAGAACCGCTCAGAATTTTCCTCACTTGATCTTCTTGACTATATTTCTTCCCAAGTGCAGTGAGGTGATTTATGAGATGTGAGAATCTGACTTCCATATCTCGGATACTCTCTCCTTCCTTCATTCTGAATAATTCGAATTCGGTAGTGAGAGTGTTGATTCGACTCTGTTTTACACCGGTGGTTCCTTCATGAGCTATCTCCAGAGCCTCCCACATTTCCTTCGCGGTTTCCAGGCTTGAGACTCTGAAGTATTCCCTTTGACTAAGCGCACACGTGAGTATGTTGATCGCTTTGTCATTTAGGGTCACCAGCTTCTTATCTTCCTCGTTGAATTCCGTGGAACTCTTGGGTACTTGCTGGCCATCTACTGTGTTCATCGGGACATAGTTGCCGTGTTCTATTACGTCCCACAACCCATACTCTGTGGCCTTAATGAAGATTTTCATCCTCATTTTCCAGAACGTATAATTTTCTCCACTGAAGCCTGGCGGTTTAGATGTTGAACATCCTTCCGGTAACACGCTATCTCCAAATCCTGCCATTTGATCTATCTCTTCGGACTGTTAATCCTTAGTGAAGAGACCTGCTCTGATACCAAATGTTAGAAACAATCTCACCACAAGAGGGGGGTGAATTGGGTGAGTTACAAAAATTTAAGAATTAAATGCGTGCAAGTATTGAATGAAACAGAGAGTCAGAGTAAGGAGAAATTTAACCGCAGAGAAGAGACACAAGATTTATACTGGTTCGGTCTCAACCACGTGACCTACTTCCAGTCCCCAGAACACCTCTGAGTATTTCACTATCTTCCAAGATCGACAGGGCTCTTGGTGCCTCGGTACAGTAATTGAATCGCTCAATCACTCCCCCTTACTCCCGTAAGGATACAACCCCTCTCAAGAGTCCACACTCTTGAGTGTCTCTCAAGTTTTTAAAAATGAAGTAGTGATGGCTCTCTTACAGAGTGAA
>NW_021636819.1:0-43857 GCF_004799145.2 Neltuma alba
TTTTCTTAAAACACTATAATCATCTTTTTTTAATATTTTTCTTCCTCTTTTACTTGATTATGATTGAGAGAGTATCCATATAGTTAATTTAAAAAAACTGATAATATAAGAAATATGTTTATATTTAGAATCAAAATCAACTTAATAATTATGTCTTATATTAAAGACCGAAGGAGTACAAGCTTATATAATTTGCTTATAAGCAGGCGTTGCGTCTAGGTTGCCAGGTAAAGTAAAGCCATTTTATGAGACCATCAAAGCGCAATGACTCCTTTAAACTTCAGGAAGAGGCCACGTGTTTATAACAGAGGCCAGGCAATATTTGTTCTGAAATTACCAAACAGCCCATGAGCACATGCCTTCATAAAATTACCAGCAGAACCCTCCCTCTATTGCTGACGTTGATGTCCAGTTCTTGTCGACGATGATGATTCAGCCATGGTTCTCCTTGATCCGTCAGACGGGGCACATTATTATGACGTGTTTGGCACTATCGGGTCATTACCGTGTTAGTACAAGTCCTAAGTCGAGATGGGGGCTTTTACAATCACTGCTTAAAGGATACTCCATTGAAAAAGAAACTAGTATAAGTGCACATAGATATCACTATAAAAAAACATAGTTTTAGCGACGGAATTTTGAATTTAGCGACGGGTCGCTAACTCAATTTTTTAAAAAATAAAATAAAATGCCACGTGGCACCTCTACCAATTGCCACGTCATCACTGGGACTATCTCCACGTGTTGCTACCACCTCACATCTACTGCCACGTGTGCTACCACGTGTCACCACCACCACATAATTCCCTTATCAAAGTGACTTCTCCATGGCTTGAACCCAAGACCTCCTCCGTGCGCACATGTGACTTTACCAGTTAAGCTACAATAAACCTGTTGACTTATTATGTAAAATTAAATATATATATATAATATTATTTTACACAAACAATTATATATACATCTATATTATTAAAAACTAAAAATATACTACTCCTCTGGTCCTTAATATAGGACCTAATTCTTGAGTTGATTTTGGTCCTAAATATAAGACCTATTTCTTATATTTATCAATTTTTTTTCAATTACCCCTATGGATACTCCCTCAACCATAATCAAGTAGAAGAGGGAGATGGGATATTAAGAAAGATGATTATGATGTTTTAGGAAAAATGTGTCACTTTTTATAATTAACTAACTTACCTAACTTCCTTAATTTAATCAAATTAGTTAAATGGGTCTTATATTAAGGACCGGAGGAGTATAAGATAATTTTAATCATAACTATTTTAATGAAAAAATAATTTTTAAATATTTGTTTTACTATTTTTATAATTTTTATTTTTTTAAAAATCTTTTAATATAATTTTAATTTCTAACGACACTAATTTTGAATTTTACATCATAAATAATTTTTCATAAATATTTTTTAAATTTATTTTTTAATTAACATTGATAAGATATACAATTTAATTATATATATGTATATATTATATTACATTATATTATATTATGTATATGTGTTTATATATTTTAAGAAAATCATTTACAATTAGTCAAAAATCTTGTTATTCAAAAAATTCAAAAAATAACTACTATAATAAAATTTAATAAATTATTCTATATAAAAAATTAAATGATTTAAATAGATTATGATAAACAGTATTTTCCTACTTGTATATATATTCTATGTAATTTATTTTCTTAAAATTTGTAACGGAATTTGCGACGGAAACAAATTCCGTCGCTAATTTCTGACGGAATTGCAACGGAATTTCCATCTCTAATTTTTTTGATGGATTAGCGACGGAATTGTCTGACAGAAAAAGATTCCGTCGCTAAATATGGATTAGCGACGGACAGAAATTCCGTCGCTAATCCATCAAAAAAATTAGCGACAGAATTTGTTTCCGTCGCAAATTCCGTCCCTAATTTGCAACGGAATTTGTTTCTGTCACAAATTCTGTCACTAATCCGCTGATAAACCATTATTACAAACTCTTATTTTGTCACTATTTTACTAAATTTAAGATAAACAAAGAACATTAATTAGAAGGGAACGCGGGAGCTCTTACCCAAGTGTAACTGTCAGCAAAGCATCCTAGCTATTCCCTGAAGCAGAATATGAGACTCGAATTTGAGACAGGCATCATTGGAAAAGTAGTAGATATATAGATCAGATCTGTCTTCAAAGAGGCTACACCCATCGCTTGATCTGCTGCACTTGCGTCCCGCAGACAAAACGTGTTGAACAATAAACAACATAAAAAAAAAAACCAGTAAAGAACTAAATTTGTTTAACTAAGATAAGGAAAAAGAAGATAAACTTTCATCCAAATTTGATCCTCAATGTCGCCTTGGGTCAAATTAAATTAAATTTAGAATGCAACAAGTGATGCAAACCAAAGTCGTTCTCTTATTGGAGCCAAAAATTAACTAGGTCCTAAATTAACTAAAAATCAAAATTGCTATTAAAAAGGGTTTTTTTTTAATTTAAAAACTACTTTGTAAAATAAATTGAAAACAATTCTAAATATTTTTTTTTGGATTTTTTTAATATAAAATTGAAAAGATAATTTGAAATTGAAATTGAAAGAAAATTAATTAAAAAAAAAGTAGCAAATGAAAAATTTGGATTTTAAGGAGATATGAGATAATGCTTCTTGAAAAATGGAAATTGGGTTATCCTTGCTCAAAATGATTTGGGAGTTATGTTGTTCACTAATTTAAAATCAAAACCTTAATCACTGATTAAGTCAAGCAATTTCAATTAATAGATGTCCTAAGACTCTAGCTACAACTACCAATTAAAATTACCTTTGAAAACCGATTAGTGTGCAATTAGGATTAGATTAATGCAATTCGGGTCTCTATGCAAAGAATACTCAACTTGAGATATTCAATAAGTACCATACAATTATAACATTCATCCAAACTATGAAAGAATAGCATAACCATATAGAACTCCAAACTGGATATAAATATAAATCTCAAATTGCAAAATCCAATCTCAATCACAAAAATTCAATTCTAAAATAATCTCAGAAAATTTAATTAAATAATATCAATTCTAACTCAGAAAATCCATTACTCAATTAAATTAAAAGAATTGAAACAGAAGAACTCCCCTAATTAACTCTGAAGCTCAAACCCAATCCTCCATCTCCAAGAAGCTCGATGAAATTAGCCACGCATGATGTTGAAGACTGTTAGCACAGATTTCATGCTCACGGCAGCCATGGATGAATGCAGAGGAGGTTGGCGTTGATGATGAAGGTGATCGATGGGGATGATTATATGTAATTCACGGTGATAGGAAGGAGTGGAGATAGCGTGTGCGTCGTGGATGGGGGGTGGAATCCGAAGATGATGATAATCGTGGATGGGTGTGTGTGAATGGAAGATTGGAGGTGGCGTGCGCGAAATGAATCCGTGGGTTTTGGGGTGGTGAATGAAGAATGGGTGTGGCGTCTTCTTCTCTCCCTGCGGTCATATCTATATATACACACACGAAGGTGTATATTCTCAAGCCTTGCCGCTATGTTCCGTCCTTTTCTCCCTCCAGAAGGCCATGATGGTGCAACCCTAAATTCAAACAATATCTCTCAAATTTTCTATAACAAAATCTAAGATAATGTGATATGATATTTTTTTTCAAAAAGATCAATCAGTTAAACTAAATCATAAAAAATATGATATTTTTGCCCCTTTTTAGCAATATTTTCAATCCAATCACAATTAATCCAATTTAATCATAATAAATGCAATTAAGCCCAATTTAATTGATAAAAATCCCAAATAAGATATGAAAAATCAATGAAGAATCAGGATTTATCAAATTCCCCCACACTTGAGCTTTTGTACTCCTGAACAAAGCAACGAAATATAAGCAATCACTAAAGACAATTAAGAATGAAACAATCTCAAAGTATAGATGTGGAAATTTAATTAACTTCATTTTTCAAATTCACATAAGTTACCCAAGAGTTAGTAAAAAGAGATTAGACCAGATGCACAATTAATCCAATGGGAATAAAGCAGCAGGAAGCACTCAAGGGGGTTAGGTGTTTCTCTCATCTTTCTCAAGTGGGTAATTTCACTCCAATCCTCCTAAGCTAAGCCCTACCATATGCTTGTAAAAAGTCTAAATTCCAAATCATCAACGGTGCAAAAGTTCATAAATCAAGGGGTCTTTTAGAGGGTTGTAGTGTTGGAAAATACGGCCAAATGAAATGAATGAAGAACATAGCAAGAGACATGCATGCATCATGACCTTAACAACTTTTAGCTAATAGCATCTTTCTCAATGACTTTGAAGCACATGCATCAGACTCAATATTTACAAAGTTCTAAGGAGAATGCTTTTTTTTCTTTCTTTTTTTCTTTTTTTTTTTCCATTTTTTTCTTCTCTTTTTTTCATTTTTTTTGCTTTTTGGCTCTTTTTTTTTTTTGAATATTCCAACTAAACAACTTGAATTGACTAAGCAAATAAATAATGATGCATAACTGATATTAAAAGGATGAGATGCTATGATGAACTTTAATATAATGACATACAAATCGACTTGCTATGATCAATGAATTTTTTGAAAAGTGAATGGCTCAAAGGGGTTATGCAATGGATAATTGAAAAAGGCTTTTGTTTGGGAAAATGGGTGTTGAAATGAATGCCCCTATCATATTTATTGACCAGAGCACTATTAAGATTAGACAAAGACTTTCCACAAGTTCTAGAGGGTGATTAACTTAGGTGATTAACACTATAGATGAAAACAAATATTAGGCTCAATATCCTTCCAACAGGGGTTATCTTCCATTGAACACTCACATTAGACAATTGTACACAAACTAATCACAAAGCACTAAGTCAAGAACTTCTTATGCTCATTCTCTAAATGAAAATTAATTAAAGCACCACTTTTAACTAAGAGCAAGCAGCATTCTTCAAAGCATTAGTAGAATTGCAAGGATTTAAATTTTCAAGAGAGTTGCAAAAGCTCAAGCGAAGTATTCTGAAAGGTTGCAAGTCATATAGAGCAACAGCAAGATGCAAAGAAGAACAGCAATTGCATCAAGAATGGTCCAATTTTTTTTTTTTTTTTGAAAACCTCAATTTTTCAATTAAGCACAGTTTCAAAGCCAAATTCACCAAAACACTATCCTCCCCCACACTTAATCAATACATTGTCCTCAATGTATAAAACTCACATTGTATTTAACTTAACTCTCAAGAAAGTGGAAAGTTGTGAAGTCCGATTCAAGATCGGAGCACAACACCTCACTTCAAGAAGGGAGAGAAGTATGAGAGATAAGTCAAAACAACATGGCAAGAAAGATCAAATAAATAATAATGATTAAGTGTGTAGAAGATTAGGCAAGAGCTCAGAGGATTTATTGAATTGAAAAATAAACGACATTTATTGAATTGAAGAAGAAGAAAAAATGAACTAAGTAAAAGCTACGCTACTTTTCCTACTGAAGAAGTTTCTCCCCCACACTTATTCCATAAACTAAAGCCCCAAAACATATTATGAGCAATCGCAAGGCAAAAGCAAGTAAATAAGTGAAGGAAAGAAACAACCTTTGAGTCATGGAGGTCGATGATTCTCATGGTAAAGCTTCAAAAGATGGCCATTGACTTTAAGCTTTGCTCCAGTTTCCTCATTAAGAAGCTCCACCATTCCAAAATTATGCACCTTTGTGACTGTGTAAGGCCCATCCCAACGGGTATTGAACTTTCCTTGCTTAAATGTGAATCTGGCCTTAAACATCAGTACCTTGTCTCCCACCTTGAAATTCTTCCGTAGGAGACCCTTATCATGCACAAATTTTGTCTTCTCCTTGTAAAGTCGAGAGTTCTCATAAGCCTCCAATCTCAACTCCTCTAATTCTTGCAGCTGCAACTTTCTCTCCATCCCAGAAGATTCCAAGTCCATGTTACATTGTTTGACTGCCCAATATGCTTTATGCTCCAATTCTACTGGTAGGTGGCATGTTTTGCCAAAGACTAAGCGATAAGGAGACATTCCAATTGGTGACTTATAGGCAGTTCTATAGGCCCACAATGCTTCCTCTAATCTTAGGCTCCAATCTTTCTTGGATGGTTTGACTATCTTCTCCAATATCTGTTTCACTTCTCGATTGGACACTTCAGCTTGACCATTAGTTTGGGGGTGATATGCAGTGGAGACTTTGTGGGTGACACCAAATTTAGAAAACAAGTTATCTACTACCTTATTACAAAAATGTGTACCTCTATCACTCACTACAGCCCTTGGAATCCCAAACCTACAGAAAATGTTAGACTTAAGAAACTTAGAAACCGCCTGGGCATCATCTTTTCTAGTAGGTACAGCCTCTATCCATTTGGAAACGTAATCAACAGCTAGAAGAATGTATATAAAACCAAAGGACGGAGGAAAGGGACCCATGAAGTCAATTCCCCAAACATCAAAAATTTCACAAAACAGTAAAGGTTGTTGAGGCATTTCGTGTCGTTTACCTAACCCTCCAAAACGTTGACATTTGTCACAGGACCGACAAAAGTCATAAGAATCCTTAAAAAGGGTTGGCCAATAAAAACCAGAATCTAAAATCTTCCTAGATGTTCTCCGTGCACTGAAATGACCACCACAAACCATGGAATGGCAAGCTGCAATGATAGACTCAAACTCTTCACTAGGCACACACTTTCTTATAACCTGGTCACTACATATCCGCCATAGATGAGGGGCATCCCAAATGTAGTGTCTCGATTCGCTTCGAAGTTTTTGTGCCTGAAATTTAGACATGAAAGGAGGGGTGAGTCCAGTTATAAGATAATTAACAATATGCGCATACCAAGGCTCTTTAACAGCTAAGGCACATAATACTGAATCAGGAAAGGAATCACAGGTGAGTTCAGAAGAGTCTACTCCCCGTGTATCATCTGGTAGCCTACTTAAGTGATCGGCTACATGGTTCTCTGCCCCTGCTCGATCCTTTATTTCAATGTCAAATTCCTGGAGAAGTAATGCCCACCTAATCAATCTTGGCTTAGATTGTGGTTTCTTAAGAAGATAGCGAACAGCTGCATGATCAGTGAAAACAGTCACATGAGAGTTTAACAAGTAAGGCCTAAACTTCTCTAAAGCGAAAACAACTGCAAATAGCTCTTTTTCTGTTGTTGTATAGTTGATTTGAGCTGCGTCCAATGTTTTCGAAGCATAGGCAATGACTCTTGAGAGCTTCTCCTCCCTCTGGCCTAACATAGCTCCTACAGCAAAATTAGAAGCGTCACATGAAATCTCAAAGGGTAAAGTCCAATTAGGTGCAACAAGAATAGGAGGAGAAATGAGTTTAGACTTTAAATCATCAAAAGCAACTCTACAAGAATCATCAAAATCAAATTTCACATCTTTTTGTAAAAGCTTTGAGAGAGGTAAAGCAATCTTGCTAAAATCTTTTATAAACCGCCTATAAAATCCCGCGTGACCCAAAAATGATCTAATATCTTTAACACAAGCAGGATAAGGCAAAGAAGATATAACCTCAATCTTAGCTTTATCAACTTCAATTCCCTTTTTAGAAATCAAATGACCTAGCACTATCCCTTCATTGACCATAAAATGACACTTTTCGAAGTTTAAAATCAAATTCTTTTCAATGCATCTTTTAAAACTTTTTCAAGACTAGCAAGACAATCATCAAAAGAACCACCATAAACAGTAAAATCATCCATAAAGACTTCCATACATTCCTCTAAGAAATCACAGAATATAGCCATCATACAACGTTGGAAAGTCCCTGGAGCATTACATAACCCAAAAGGCATCCTACGATAGGCGAAGGTACCAAAAGGACATGTGAAAGTAGTTTTATCTTGGTCCTCTGGTGCAATAGGTACTTGAAAGTACCCAGAAAACCATCTAGAAAACAGTAATGAGATTTGCCTGCAAGTCTCTCAAGCATCTGGTCTATGAAAGGAAGAGGAAAATGATCTTTTCGTGTGGCATCATTGAGTTTTCTATAATCTATGCACACACGCCAGGAATTTGAACTCTCGTAGGAATAAGCTCATCCCTATCATTTCTAACCACAGTAACCCCACTCTTTTTAGGCACTACATGTATCGGACTAACCCACTCACTATCAGATATGGGATAGATGATCCCAGCACTTAGAAGTTTGGTAATTTCCTTCTTAACCACATCAAGAATCAGGGGGTTTAGTCTTCTCTGGGGTTGTCTCACTGGTTTGGAACCTTCACTAAGCAAGATCCTATGTGTGCAAATGGCTGGGCTAATCCCCGGAATGTCCGCTAAAGTCCACCCAATAGCCCTCTTATGCTCTCTCAATACAGTAAGGAGTCTTTCTTCCTCAACCTTAGACAGGGAGTTAGCTATAATGACAGGTAATCGCTCATCAGACTCTAGAAAAGCATACTTCACAGTAGGGGGTAGGGGTTTTAATTCAATTACAGGAGGTTGCACAATAGAAGGAATTAATTGTTGAAGTTCAAGAGAGAACAGATTACTCCCCTTGCTTTCAACCAGTGACAGTTCAGATCCCATGTGGCTAGCTTTACCATCTCCAACTTTTCCAAGCGTTGAACCAACATCAAGTTGATCTATCACAGCAACTGCCTTGGATGAATTCTTCTGCATACCTAAGTCATCACTGGATAACAAGTCATTCAAATATCTCATGGTATGAAAAGAATTAAAAGTAGATAAGTTAGGAGATGAAAGAGATTGAGAATAATCCTTTAACTCAAGGTGCCTTGCATCATAAGAGTAGGTGGAATCGCTGAAAGTGGACTTTCTTCATCATCTTTAGTCAAGCATGTTAGCTGAGGCAAACCAGCTTCATCAAGTTCCACTGCAGTATCAGCCTCTAATATGCTAGAATCACCTGAAACATCAACAGAAAACCTTTCTCCAAGAGAATCATCACTGATAATAGACGGAATGGAACTCATATACGAATCAGTAGATGAAACAGTGAATGTTTGTGGAATGGAAAGCACGCAATTAACTACTGTACAGTTAAGGCATGTTACATCACCTCCACATGAGCAAGTAGAAGGAAAAGAATAAAGAGATGAAAAAGAAGAAATAGTGTCATCCTTATCAGCAGAATCAAATGAATAAAATTCAGAACTAGAGGAATCATCTTGCAATTCAAACTCAGAACAAGCATCATCAACAGCAACATCAATCATATTAACACCCAAAAGAGAATAGTCTTCATAAGGATGCTTCATTGCTTCATACATGTTAAAACAAACCTTATGATCTCCTACTTCCATAGTGATGGTACCTTCTTTCATGCTAATCATAGTGTTAGCAGTCCTCAAGAAAGGTCTACCAAGAATCAGTGTGGTGTCATGAACAAGCTCAGAAGACATGTCAAGTACATAAAAATCAGCAGGAAAGACCAAATCCTTAACCTGGACCAAAATATCCTCTATGATGCCTTCCGGATACCTAATAGTCCTATCAGCTAACTGGAGTACTACAGTGGTTGACTTAAGAGTCTTGACTCCTAGTGAAGTGTATACAGACTTAGGCATGACATTAATAGCTGCTCCTAGATCTAACAAGGCTCCCCCTATAGAAACTTTTCCTATAGTGCAAGGGATAGTGAAGGATCCAGGGTCTTGGCATTTCACAGGGATTTGAGGTTTAAACAGGGCAGACACATTTGAGCTCACTTGGACTCTTTCATTTGGTCTAAACTTTCTCTTATGGGTACACAGGTCTTTAAGGTATTTAGCATAAGCAGGAACCCTCTTAACAAGATCAAGCAAAGGAATATTGACTTCCACTCTACTAAACAAATCAATAATATCTTTTTCATACTTAGTTTCAGTCTTTCTTTTGCTTATCAAGTACGAATTAGGAAAAGGAAGGTCTTTGAGATTTACCTCTTTATCATTCAGCTTATCAGCTCCATGCTTAGATGACCCAACATGCTCCTTTGATGTTACTTGCTCATAGTTGCTCTCAGATCTTGCTTCTTTGCTACTTAGAAGGGTTGACTTCTTTTCAGCTAGCAGTTCTCTCTCTTTTGCACTCTCAGAATTCTTAACCCTTGTAGGTGTAGGAAGAGGCTTATCACACTCAATCTCCTCATCAACTGATTCCTCATCCTCTTCACTGAATCTTACTTGCCTCCCACTTCGCAGTGTGATTGCATTCAAACCCTTGGGGTTTATGACAGTATTTGAAGGAATAGTGCCACCGCTTCTAGCTTGTTGGTCACTCATGTTGTTAGATAGCTGAGTGACATAGGAGTTGATATTCTCATTTTTGTCTCCCATTGCTCCATTCTTCTCTCTAGGGCGTTAAACCTGGCATCATTTTTAGAAGAATCTTTTTGTATTAGGGAAGCAAGGGTATTGAATTGATTGGCATTAGAAGCCCTTTCCTCTTTCATCAGTGTCATCATATTATGCAAGAGTTGATTAGTGTCATCCTTTGGTGGAACAGTCAAGGCTTGCTGTTGGTTGGGGAACTGGTTAGTGGATAGACCAGCTCCTCCACCTTGTTGAAATCTGCTTAGGGCCCTGTTTTCCTCATTTCTCCAGCCAAGTCTAGGGTTTGCCTTCCAACCCTCATTATATGTATTAGAATAAGGATCCCATTTCTGATTTGGTCGACCCTGATAGACAGCAGATACCTCTTCATATCGATTTGGACATACACTGGAAATATGCATCACAGAACCACAATTTTCACAGCTAGGTGCAGTAAGATCCATAGGAGGTGGTGGTCGATGCACGTTCATGTTTTTCAACTCTGCAGTGATAAGAGATAGTTGAGAGGTCATTTTACTTTCCAAAGAGTCAACTTTAGACTCAAGACTGTCCATTCTTCTTGAGTGAACTGTTGAAGCTCCCAACTCATGCACTCCTTTAGTGTCCCTCACACTGTATTGCTGGTGATTCAAAGCCATTTTCTTAATCAGATCCCAAGCCTCTGCAGCAGTGAGGTCAATCAGTGAACCTCCTGAGGCGGCGTCCAACATACCCTTATCTTGAATTTTCAGCCCATCATAAAAGTATTGTACCAATTGCTCATCTGGTATCTGATGGTGAGGGCATCTTGACAAAAGATCTTGAAAACGGTTCCAATAGTCATAGAGGGACTCATCAAATTCTTGCCGTGCAGAATAAATTTCCTTCCTCATTGATGAAGTTCTAGAGGCAGGAAAGTACTTCTCCAAGAATGCTTTTCTTAAGTTTCCCCAACTGTGATAAGCATTGGCTACATGTCTTGGAAGACTCATGTACCACTCCCTTGCCTTACCCTCCAAGGATAAGTGAAAGACCTTCCATAAAACTTGATCTAGAGATGCTCCCACAGGTTTCATGCTCTGGCAAATCATTGACAAAGATTGCAAGTGAAGGTAGGGATCTTCTCCTGTCAAACCATGAAATTTAGGAAGTGAGTTAATGAGCAAACCTTTAATCTCAAAATTCACATCAAAATTAGGGCAAGCAGCAGTAAAAGGATCATAATTCACATCAGAGGTAGTGGCTTCTCTTATGGTTCTTCTCCTATGATTGTCATTATTTCCCCTGTTATTTTCGCCTACTATCTCTTCTCCATTACCACCCCCATTATTATTCTGATTATTTTCATTAAGATTAGTACGATCCATGATTAATTCAGTTTCAGAGTTGGAGTGACTAGGGTCAATTGAAGCACTTGACAGACTAGGTTCTTCCCTTTGAATATTACCTCCGCCTCTTACTACCTTAGCTCTTTGTTCTTTTATGAAATCTCTAAGGGTTAACTCTAATTCAGGATCGCAAACTGAAGGTTGGTTGTCTCTTGTCATGCAACACTATAATGCAAATATGAATGAATCTATATGCAATTGCTAAAAGAAAAATATGCAAAATGCAAAGCAAAAACTGTGAGATGATATGCAACTAAAAAAAAAAATGAAGACTCAATCCTAAAACTAAAGACTCTCTAAACACTACAACTAAGTTAAAGAGAACTAACAAAAAAAAAAAACCAGTCAATTAGCAAAATTGACACTTAGCTAACCAAGAAACCTATGGCTCCCCGGCAACGGCGCCAAATTTGATCCTCAATGTCGCCTTGGGTCAAATTAAATTAAATTTAGAATGCAGCAAGTGATGCAAACCAAAGTCGTTCTTTTATTGGAGCCAAAAATTAACTAGGTCCTAAATTAACTAAAAATCAAAATTGCTATTAAAAAGGGGTTTTTTTTAATTTAAAAACTACTTTGTAAAATAAATTGAAAACAATTCTAAATATTTTTTTTTGGATTTTTTTTAATATAAAAATTGAAAAGATAATTTGAAATTGAAATTGAAAGAAAATTAATTAAAAAAAAGTAGCAAATGAAAAATTTGGATTTTAAGGAGATATGAGATAATGCTTCTTGAAAATGGAAATTGGGTTATCCTTGCTCAAAATGATTTGGGAGTTATTTTGTTCACTAATTTAAAATCAAAACCTTAATCACTGATTAAGTCAAGCAATTTCAATTAATAGATGTCCTAAGACTCTAGCTACAACTACCAATTAAAATTACCTTTGAAAACCGATTAGTGTGCAATTAGGATTAGATTAATGCAATTCGGGTCTCTATGCAAAGAACACTCAACTTGAGATATTCAATAAGTACCATACAATTATAACATTCATCCAAACTATGAAAGAATAGCATAACCATATAGAACTCCAAACTGGATATAAATATAAATCTCAAATTGCAAAATCCAATCTCAATCACAAAAATTCAATTCTAAACTAAGAATTACAACTAATAATCTCAGAAAATTTAATTAAATAATATCAATTCTAACTCAGAAAATCCATTACTCAATTAAATTAAAAGAATTGAAACAGAAGAACTCCCCTAATTAACTCTGAAGCTCAAACCCAATCCTCCATCTCCAAGAAGCTCGATGAAATTAGCCACGCATGATGTTGAAGACTGTTAGCACAGATTTCATGCTCACGGCAGCCATGGATGAATGCAGAGGAGGTTGGCGTTGATGATGAAGGTGATCGATGGGGATGATTATATGTAATTCACGGTGATAGGAAGGAGTGGAGATAGCGTGTGCGTCGTGGATGGGGGGTGGAATCCGAAGATGATGATAATCGTGGATGGGTGTGTGTGAATGGAAGATTGGAGGTGGCGTGCGCGAAATGAATCCGTGGGTTTTGGGGTGGTGAATGAAGAATGGGTGTGGCGTCTTCTTCTCTCCCTGCGGTCATATCTATATATACACACACGAAGGTGTATATTCTCAAGCCTTGCCGCTATGTTCCGTCCTTTTCTCCCTCCAGAAGGCCATGATGGTGCAACCCTAAATTCAAACAATATCTCTCAAATTTTCTATAACAAAATCTAAGATAATGTGATATGATATTTTTTTTTTCAAAAAGATCGATCAGTTAAACTAAATCATAAAAAATATGATATTTTTGCCCCTTTTTAGCAATATTTTAATCCAATCACAATTAATCCAATTTAATCATAATAAATGCAATTAAGCCCAATTTAATTGATAAAAATCCCAAATAAGATATGAAAAATCAATGAAGAATCAGGATTTATCAGTCATCTTCATTTTCTTCGCCCAACTTAAGTTCTGAACTTCTTTCTTGTTACACTTATTTGAAAGGGAGTCTCCACAAAGTTGAAGATTGCTAACAAACACTACAAAAAAACATTAAATTAGTGACAGAATTTACTTTCAAATATTTTGTTTACTAATCAAAATTAGCTATGGATTAGCGACGGAATTTAGTTAGCGATATCGTCACTAAATAATTAGTGACGGAATTCAAAATTCCGTCGCTAATTAGTGACAAATTACTGATAGTTTAGTGATGAAAATTAGTAACAGAAATTTTCTGTTACTAATCTATTGCTAATAAGAGACGGATATCCTATAAAAATTCTATCACAAATTAGGGATGGAAAATTCCGTCACAAATTGGTGACGGAAATTTCCATCACTAATCTGTCGCTAAATTTTTTTATTTTATAAATTCAAAATACCACATGACAACCACTGATCACCGTGACGTATCATGTCTGTGACTGCCACCTTATCACTAGCTACCACCTCACATTCTCCTCTCTCTCCCATGCTGCGATGTCATCCCCTCATCCACATCATCGCCATGTGTCCATCACTATGAGCCACAACGTTATCAATGGTTGTCACCTTACCGACTCCTCTCTTTTATGTTACCACGTTATCTCTTTATCTACGTCATCACCACTTGTTCATCATTGTGATCCATCATGTCATCACTGGACGCCACCTCGACTTCTCCTCTCTCCCATGCAGCCATGTCATCCTAGTATCCGCATCATCGCCATGTGTCCATCATTATGAGCCGCCATATCGTCGGCTTGTCCACATCATTACCACGTCACAAATTGAGCCAATTTGTGAAGAAGTGTTAGTTCAAACCTGAGACCTCATGCGTGCTTGCTGAAGCCTTTATCAGTTGAGCTGAGAAACACCTACAAAATTTTTATACAAAAATAAATATATATAATATTTGTAATAAAAATACAAATATATATAATAAATATTACATACATAATTTAATATATATTATACAATTTAATATATTATTATTTGTTTGAATTTAATTTTTATATTTTAGTAAAAATTTCTAATAATTTATATTTTTATTCAAATATTTTAAAAAAATAATAAGTTATATTATATATTTTTATTTTTATTTTCTTTTATATTTATATTTTTTAATTTTTATATAATATATTATTTTAAAATTATGATATATTATATTTTTATTTTAATAATAAGTTTAAAAAATAATTGTTATATATTTATATTATCTCTTTTTTTGTGACGGATTAGTGACGAAATTGCGACGGCAATTAGTGACGGAAAAACTCAGTCACTACTTTCCGTCACAAAATGAGTTAGTGACGAATTAGTGATGAAAATTAGTGACAGAATTTTTTGGTCACTAATTTTCATCACTAATCATTTAAAACAAAATTAGTGACGGACTTGTGACAGAATTTAATGAAGAAAAAAAATTCTATCACTAATCCGTCTCTAATTTAGTGACGGCCGTAATTTAGCAACAAAAATTTTTCATCACTAAATTCTATCACTAATTTTAATGACGAATTTTGTTAGGGATTAGCAACGGAATAAAATTGTTGCATGAGAAATTGTCCAATGTAATTGTTGCATGAGTCCCTAAAGGAATTTGTCCAATGAAATTTGTCATGGATTAGTGACGAATTAGTGACGGAATAAAATTCTATCATTAATCTCCTGTTTTTTTATAGTGAAAACACCAAGAATCGAACCTCTAAATTTGAGTCCCTAAAGGAATTTGTCCAATGAAATTGTTGCACAAGAGGTTCAAGTAAGCAAGAAAAGATATATTAGAGATGGTTGAAGGAATTTCTCCATAAAGTCTATTGTGGCTGAGATCAAGAGATTCCAAGTTTTTCATGCCTCCAATTTCTTTGGGAATCTTTCCACTCAAATGGTTTTGAGACAAGTTCAAGGACTGCATTTGACTCATACTAAATACTCCTCCAGTGTTTAATATAGGACCCAATTATTGAGTTGGTTTTGGTCCTAAATATAAGATCCATTTATCATATTTATCAGTTTTTTCTAAATTACCCCTACTGATACTTTTTCAACCATAATCAAGTAGAAGAAGGAGAGGGGGTATTAAGAAAGATGATTATGGTGTTTTAGGAAAAACGAGCATATTTTTTATAATTAACTAACTTACCTAACTTCCTTAATCTAATCAAATTAGTTAAATGGGTCTTATATTAAGGACCGGAGGAGTAGCTCCTTAGGAATTTCTCTAGACAATTTGTTAGAGGAAGATCAATTATCCGCAAAAGCAAAATGTCAGCATCATCTAATTCTCTTCCTTTAGTATTTATGTTCATAGTTTCCGCCCACAAAAGCTGATCAGTTGAATCCGTGATGTTATATAAGCAATGAGGTATGGATCCAAGAAGATTATTATCACCAAGATCTAGTATCATAAGAGAAGAGAGATTGCATAATTGTAATGGAATCTCAACAATAAATTGGTTGGCCCTCAACTTGAAAAGTGCCAAACGTGGAGGCATTGTAGTTGGCAAACTTCCTGAAAATTCATTTCCTTCCAAAAGAAGGTATTGCAAATTTGTCCTATTGGATATGTCTAATGAAAATTCGCCGAACAAATTGTTACCACATGAATTCAATATCCAAGGATTCAATGAGGCCAGGGAGGGATGAACTTTACCCTCTAGCTCATTACCCCTCAAATTAAGGTATTCTAATCGTTTCCAATTTACCCAACAGTCAGGAATTGCTCCACTTAAATGATTATGGGATCAGTACCCAAATAAGACAATATGCTTTCCTCATCAGTCTCTAGTTGGCACAATAATAAGAAAATAGAGCCTGACAAAGAATTGTGAGATACATCAAAGTGAGAGATAATTGTTGACGGTGTGATATTGGATATGTCATCACTAATTATGTTGTTTGACAAATCAACATAATCAATTCCTGCAATTTATTCTTTTTTGGCCAAATGCATAATTCAAGATTCTACTTTGTTGTGTGATTTTCTCTTCTCGGGTTGTGCGTGTATGTTTTTTTTTATTAAAAAAAAATAGTGGTGAGGCCGTCATTTATACTTCTGTAGGTTGTTGACCAAGAATGGGCCTTCAGGGCCCATGTATGTGGGTTCTTGATGCTTTCACACCAAATAGAAAAGAGGCGGAAATCAACGGGATTGGGCCTGACCTAACGAAATGATTAATCTCTCACATGACAAACCAAAATTTAAATATCCGTTGAGGAAAGTACTCACTTTTAATGCTTAACAATATTTCTGATGGGAGGATAATTATGCATAGTAAAAAAAATAAAAAAAAGAGGGAAAAATTTAATATATGAGCAAATTAAAGAAATTTTGAAGGGGAAAAAAACGACTCCTCCGGTCCTTAATATAAGACCTATTTAACTAATTTGATTAGATTAAGAAAGTTAGATAAGTTAGTTAATCATAAAAATATGATATGTTTTTTAAAATATCATAATCATCTTCCTTAATAATCCTCTCCCCCTCTTCTATTTTATTGTGGCTGAAGAAATATCCATAAAAATAATTTAAGAAAATTGATAAATATGATAAATATGTCTTATATTTAGAACAAAAATTAACTCTATAATTATGTCATATATTAATAACCGGAAGAGTACCGTCTAACGGGTTTGGGTCTTGGGAAGGCAATGTCAAATTGCTCCACTGGTGACGCCGGAGGTCCAAGGGTTGTCCCAGGCTCCAAGCATACAAAAACCTTGAAAACCTCAAAAACAAAACGTCCTCGTTTCATTGCAAGAAACTCAAATTACAGTAGATTTCTAGATTTGAACTTACATGCTATATAAATGATTTATGAAGCGCGATAACCATTGCAAAACGAAACTGTCATCGTGATTTGCTAGAGTAGAATGAACTCAATTAAGCCTTTATTTATAAGGTCAGGATATTTATAAGTTGTGAAAATTATTGCAAACAAATTGCAGCTTAAAAAATTTTGGAAAATCAAAGTAAACAAATATTCAAATGCCCAGAAAAAAAAATCTGTAACCACATCTTTTTTATAGTCAGGTCTTCTAATACTTCCAAGTCTTCACATCTTTTTAAAGAAAAGTTGAGACATTAATAAATTCATTTTTCACAACCAAAGTAAAAGTTGCTTAAACAACAAATTAAAGATTTTTTTCCATGATACAGACCATTCACCTAGAGGCTATATGCGAATACAACTTTTAGCTTTTAGAATAAAAAGATACATCCTATAAAAAGTCCAATATTTATTTATTGAAAGAAAAATAATTAGTATTATTTTTTATTTTAGCTATGAAATGAACAAATTAATTAATTACATATAATCTTGGAATAAATGTCCATTATTTTTGCCTCATAAGTTTTTTCTCGGTCAAGCATCATAAGTTTGATTTATATGGAAATTTCTTTACGGGGACAAATTTCTCAAGTAATAATGTATTCTTTTTTATAAAAATAAATGCTATATTCCATAGGTCCTTCGTTTTAGTTGTCAAATGTTTTCCACCGGCGTGTAATTTACTTTCTCATTGTCAAGTCTACTAACAATATTTCCAAGTCTTCCGTCTTTTCCATAGAAATCGTGTCATGAATCCAATTACCCCACACCATGTTACCTGCCTTATATTCTTATTTTTTTTCAATTTCCAAAACCAAGTTGAATTAGTGGATATTTTTAACTACATATTTTCTTTTAGCATTGTCAATAAGAAAATACCACAGATATAATCTGCTATATGCTTAGATCCTTTTAAATTTGGTAGGTGTTAGGGAAAAACTGGAGGCAATTACGTTTAAAAATATTGAGGGCCAAGAGCTCAGTGATTTTTTATTGTAAAATGTTTTCGTAAACAAACCAAACCCTATATTATGACTTATAAATAAAATAACTTATTATCATTTATTTTATATCATTGTTAATTATTGAATGATTATACTCAGACACACTCACGCACGAATTGAAGTCAAAGTAAATTAATTTTATTTATTTATTTTAGTCCGGAAATGAATAACTTAATTCAGATCATTGAAGTTGGAATAAATATTTGTGCTCTGAAGTTTGATTTTTACGCATAAGAAATTGGACAAAATTTTAGTATGACCCAAAAATAATAAAACCCTATATATCATTTTTTTAATCAAATTTAATATAAGCCAAAAAAAATCACAAAAATTCCATGTGAAATCCATAAAATTAATTACATATGGCTGTTTGAACTCCATATTTTGTGCTATTTGTGAAGAACTAGGTCAAGTTGCTTATATCCATTATATAAAGTTCTTAAATTATACATGGACATGTGTCTATTTTTGTGTCCTGTAAATTTATAATTAAATATTATTAAATGCTAATATTTTAAAAATAAGACATATGGCTATATATGATTTGGACACTTAACATAATGAATATAAGTAATTTGATGTAAGTATTGTACTCTTTTTTTTTTTTTAGCTCATTTATTACTAGTTATTTTTCCTTTTCTTTCCTATTCATATGCCTTCCAAATACACGTGAGTGGATATATATAAATAAAATTAAATACCTTACCTTTAAAATTTACTGTACATTCATGCTTTTACAGGTCCAAAGGAAAATTGATCTTATATACAAAATATTTAACTGACATATAAATTTAATCATTTATGTTTTCTTCAACTCTATTTCAAATAAATTATATACATACACATAATGTAGGTTGTCCCAAAAAAAAATGTTGTAGAAAGCATTCATTCATTATCTCTAGTCCAAATACACAACAAAATTATATACCTCTCAAATTCAAATTAGATTATATGTTAAAATAACAAAACAAATGAAATTTTCAAAATGGAATCGTCATCATGATTTATTTAGATTACATGGTCGCGATGTACATAAGTTGTGAAAAATGAAAATCATTACAAATAAAGTGGTTATTAGAAAATATTGGAAAAAGCATACAAACATCGAAATGGCTAAAAAAATCTATAACTATTTTTTTTATGGTCAAGTCTTCTACTACTTCTAAGTCTTCTCATTTTTTCGAGAAAAAACTAGAATATTAATACACTCATTTTCATATCATTTTCCATTCTTATTCAATTTCCACAGCCAAATCGTTTGAAACACTTCAAAAAGATGAAAGTTGTTTAAGCAACAAAGTAAAGGATTTTTTTTCCCATTCAATTAGAGGTTTTCTAGAAATACAACTTTTAGCTTTTGAAATAAGAAAAATATCTTTTAAATTATCATTTAGACTTTTTATGTTTAGTTCATATTATAACAACATCAATGACTTGTGGCGTTACAGAGAAACTGCATACAATCATATAAATCTTGAAACGATTATTTGTGGGATGTTTTTAATTTCAAACGAGAATGTTTGCAAATAATTCACACATAATACAATGATGTTCCTAGTCTTTTAGTTCTTTTCCAAGAAACTTCACGACTTTAATGTCAAATGTTACTAGAATCTAGACTAATTGAGATCAAGCCAAATTTGACATATTGACCGAGACATTGCCCCATCCAGAACGCTTGTAAAGTATTCGTCCCAAACTGCACTCAAGTTCAGTCTCCGCTCATTCATATTGAAACCCACCAAGGAGCTTCCATTCTTATCTTCCAAACTATACCCCATTCATGACGCTCATAAAGTCTTTAGTTCTTTTCCAAGAAGCTTCACAACTTTCAACTATAGAATTTATTGGGACCAATGCTAATTTGAATCATGCGAGAAAAAGATGTAACATATTGAAGATATTGCCCCATCCATGACGCTTGTAAAGTCTCTATCCCAAATTATACTCAATTTTAATCTTTTTGCTCATTAATGGAACCCACCATAAAGCTTCCATTCTTATCATCTCTTCCAATTTCCTTTGATAAAAGAGATCCTCAACGGTAAGTGACCTCTAGTTAAACTAATACAAACCCCTTTACCGGTTAAAACAGGTGGTCAATGATAATAAGTGATGATAAACCAAGTCATTTTACTCATCTGTGGCCTGCAACTACTTTGCAAGGAAGGGGAGTACTCAGTAATGTAATGTATTATGGTAGTAATTGAAACAATAGATTATCTAAGTGCATAGCCAATTCGTCATAGTTCATTGGAGAAACTTTGGGAAATATTTTATGTAGAACGACACATTTTAATTATTTTATGATGATTTTTCTAACACGCACATCACCAAATGCCTCTTGTACCCATTGGCGAAACTTGTCTTGGAGATTTTTATTTTTTAACAGAAAAAAATCATTCACACTTTTGGAAAGAGGCACTAAATCAAGTTACTCAATATTTGGGATTCTGCACAAACGCAACTCAAAATTCTACTTTGTTACGTGATTTTCTCTTTTGGGGTTATGTGACTTTTTATTTTAATAGCAGGAGAACAAAAAATGGGCCTTTTCAGGGCCCATTATGACTATATATGATTTAGGCACTTGACATAATGAATATAAGTAAATTGATGTAATTATTGTACTTTTTCTTCTTTTTTTTAGCTTATTTATTGCTAGTTATTTCTCCTTTACTTCCTATTCACATGCCTTCCAAATACACGTGAGTGGATATAAATAAACATAGGGAAAATTAATCTTTTAGTTTTTCAAATGTTTTAACTCACTTATAATTCAATTATTTAATTAAGATTTGGTGTAACGCAATCTCTTAACTTTTGACTCTCCTAGTAAACGTTAGAAAATATTGGAAAAAGCACACAAACATTTAAATGACTAAAAATCTATAACCATTTTTTTATGGTCTAAGTCTTCCCATCTTTTCGAGGAAAAATTGGAATATTAATAGATTTATTTTCATATCATTTTCCATTCTTATTCAATTTCCACAGCCAAATCATTTGAAACGCTTCAAAAAGATAAAACTCCCTTAAGCAACAAATTAAAGGATTTTTTTTTCCCAATTCAATTAGAGGTTTTCTAGAAATACAACTTTTAGCTTTTGAAATAAGAAAAATATCCTTTAAATTATCATTTAGACTTTTTTATGTTGAGTTCGTATTATAACAATACTAATGACTTGTGGCGTTACAGATAAACTGCACACAATCATATAAATCTTGAAACAATTATTTGTGGGATGTTTTTAATTTCAAACGAGAATGTTGCAAATAATTAGCTTTTGAATTAATGAATTTCTCAAGAGACCAGAGTTGCCATTGCTTTTCAACGATCCATTTAAAAAAACAATAAGAAGATAAGGGAATACAAGAGAAGGAAAGTAAATTACACACTGGTGGAAAAACATTAATTCATCATCTCAGAGGGATGGTATATGATGACTTCCACTTTTTGTTGTGCCCATATATTGTTGATTTTTCTTTTTCATCGTCTTCTAATTTTTTTAATGGCAGCTTCTGTCTCTTGAGAAATGTAATCCGAAAACTAAACTAAAGTTAATGTTAAAAATTGTCAGGAAGGTCTTAGAAGTTGATTAACCTCACCATAGTGAGTGGGGGAAACACGCAATGACCAAACAATGTGATGTTTTATTCATTAACATTAATAATTAATTAAGAAAGTTATGGAAGTCATCAACTATACTATCCCAATAACATGAATTTTTCCCCTCAGCGTGTAATTTAATTCTAAACCCCCCCGGGACAAAAAAAAAACAAATCACGTCCTCTCTAATTATTTTAAGAATTAAAGGACATTTGCCTTTGGACTATTTCACGGGTAACATTAATTATTAGCATGAACTATTAGCACAGCAATATTGCCCATTGAAGAGTCAAAATCATTGCAGTATCGCCCCTTGTCTGACCACATTAATGTTGACTGTTAATCTTACATTAATTTTTAGATTAAAGAGAATTTTTACATTAATATAAAAACTAGTTTGGAGATTGAATTTGATTATAAGTATAAGATCTTAATATACTTTATATCTTATATGTATCATTTTTCTTCCAATTAATTTCTGTAACTTACAATTTAATGTTTTACAGAATGTTTGTTATAATTAACTAATTTATTTCACTTTTTTAATTAAATCAAATTAGTCAAGTAGCTCTTATATTAAAGATTAGATATATTAATTATCCTACTCAACAGAGTCATAGATTTAATCATACTAAGATTTATATTTTCATGCTTTTCTTTCATATTGTAATTTTCTTTTTCTGAACATAGAGGAGGACCGACTTGTAATAAGGGGGGAAAAAAATACCTCACATGCTATATAGTTCAAGTTTTCGATTTGATGTAAAATCCTCTTCGGGTCCCTCCTTTTCAGCTTGACAAGATTTATTCTGAGAACATTAGCAACATTAGGAACAATTGTTTTTATTAATTTTTATTCTATCCATTCAGTTATACAATTTAAAATCAAAATTTCCCATCTAAATATCATCTCCTCTTTATATATATAATTGTCTAAATATTGAAGTCGTCTTTTCAACTAATAATCGGACGTCATGGTGGATTGTTTATTGGGTGAAGAAAGAGGGACAATTTTATTCACAAAAGGCAAATCAGCATATGCATTAACACAAAATTGATCTAACGTTACTAAAAAGAGTGGAGTTTAGTAGAAGCAGTTAGTCTTTCATAACATGGTGAATTAAAGTTTGGACCCTCATCGAAAGAAATGTTCACATTTAATGCTCGATAATATCTCGAATAAAATTACATCTAATAAGAGAATACATATGCGTAGCGAAAAGGAAAGAAAACCGACTTTAATTTGTATCACTAATAGTATTGGGCCCTGACCGTATCATAACACCCTACTCACTAATCCTTAATTAAAATAATGAAATATTTATAATTAATTTCAACACCTTAGAACAGTAGTTAATATGACTTCGTAGAAAATATGGGAGGGAAGACTCGAAATGTGCAGATTTCAAGTAGGCATTTGAAACATGCTCGTGTTGCTCTGCACCTGATTATTGCTCAACCTGATTATCTGAGCTGACTTTTTTATTTAATGTTAATTATATTTAACACTTCTCCGATTCTCAAAACAAGAATTACATTATAAAATGGATAGAAGGAGTAACTGAGAGGTTATTTGAATATCTAGCCTGAACAAGGCATGACTTTGTCATTTGAAGTTAATCGTACAAACCAAAATGGAACAGAGCATCTCAAGCTTCGAAACAGAATGTTATAAGATCCTCTCATCTTCAACAAATTAATAGCAACTCACTGTAGCAAGTTACAAATTAATATCCAACATGTTAACATACATATAAATCTTATCTTACAGATTACAACACTCACATGCCTTTTCGTTTTGATTGTTACACTTACACCTGAAACCTCAATTACAGACGCATAATATCTTTTTATTTGATTCTAAATCATAACTCATGATCGAACTTTAGAGTAACAATCATATATCACATTCAAGAATATTCATCAAAGGTTCCTTAACAACATGAGACACCCAGACACACAAGTAACTATTATTACAAAATGTTCTCTTCTCACAATTCACTAAATCTAAGATAACAAAAGGGCATTCAGTAGGCTACGCTATCGGAGTCCTTGACCATGCCAAACAGCAGCAAAGCTCCTTATTCCTTGAGGCAGAACTCAGTATTTGAATCAGAGGAACGATCAGAGTAGGCATAGCTGCTATTTCACTTGCATCCCATATTGAAAAACAAACAAGATAAAACATAATCAGCTAAGAATAGAATTTGTTTAGGAAATAGAAGAAATTAAAAGGAAAAAGGAAAATACTAACAATATTTGAAAAGTTAAGGCGTAGCTAATTTTTTACCTCAAGGGAGATCTGTTTTTGATATTCGACCGAATCTTTTGAACCAGAGGGTGAAGGCAACATAAAGTTGATCTTTCAAGTGATCAAACCATCGGAAAAATCTGTGTCTCCATGCTCTGATGAGGAAGAGAGAACCACAAATTCCCCAGAACCCCGCCGCAAATCCAACCCCCATGCCAAGATACAATGACTTCAGAAAGCCGTCGTCTTCATCTCTTTCAGCTGGCTTTGAGTTGTCATGAGTTTCTTCTTTTTTGTTGCACTTCTTTGGAAGAGGATCTCCACAAAGTTCATGATTGCCAACAAAACTCCAGGAATCAAAACTTTGAATTTGGGTTCCCAGTGGAATTTGTCCGATGAGATTGTTGTATGAGAGGTTCAAACAAGCAAGAAAAGACAAATTAGATATGGTAGAAGGAATTTCTCCAGAAAGTCTGTTGTAGCTAAGATCCAGGGCTCCAATTTCTTTAGAAATCTTTCCAATCAAATGGTTTCGAGACAGGTTTAAGGACCACAGTAGAGTAATACTGAATAATTCTTCAGGAATTTCTCCAGATAAGCTATTAGCAGAAAGATCAATAACACCCCTACTAAAATATGCTGAAGGTTGGTAGTCTAACTCCCTTCCCTTAGTAAATATGCGCATCATTTCACGAAGATCGAAATATGAGCTGGTGTTATTTGGATTTGTGATGTTGCATAAGCAAGAAGGTATAGATCCAAAAAGCTTATTATTAGCAAGCTCTAGTATCCGCAAAGAAGAGAGCATGCATATTCCTGGTGGAATATTACCCATAAATTGGTTGGTCCTTAATTTAAGAACTTCCAAAGATCGTGCCATATACGGATTTGGCAAACTTCCAGAAAAATTATTTTTCTCTAAAATGAGGAATTGCAAATTTGTCCAATTAAGCATGCCTGATGAAAATTCGCCAGAGAAACTATTATCACTCAAATCCAACGATTGAAGTCTCAATGAAGTAAATGAGGGAGGAACTTTACCTATTAGCTTGTTACTCCCCAAACTAAGGAATTCCAATGATTTTTGATTGGTCCAACAATCGGGAAGTGCTCCACTCAAATGATTATTTGATAAGTCCAATTCAAACAACTTGCTTTCTCCGTTACCCTCTAATTGGCGCAATAATGAGAAAATAGATCCCGATAAGGAGTTGTGAGATGCAAAAAAATAAGAGACATTTACTGATAGTATGACACCGGATATGTCATCACTAATTTAAGTTATGTGAGATATCAACATCTCTTATTCCTGCTACAAAGTTCCAAAATATATCCTTATCAATTGTTGAAATCCCTGATTTAGAAATATCTAGTGCCCTTAAAGACTGTTGTGTATATAGCCATGGTGGAACAGTAGGACCTATGCTTGTGTTGCCCATATCCAATATCTCAAGTTGAAATGATGGTACCCATTTAGGATCAAAGTCAGATGTGAAACTATTTGAACTTAAGTCCATTGATTTTAAACTTGAGAGACCGGCAAAAAAATTTTCTGTAAGAACACCAGCCAAGAAATTGTGCCCAATGTATAAATCAATTAAGTTATGGAGTTGTCCCAAGGTTACTGGAATATTGCCGTTCAATTGATTGTAGGACAAGATTAAGTAGAGCAAGGAAGAAATATTTCCAAGAGACGATGGATTTATGCCATGGAACAAATTGTGAGAGATGTCCAAGTATTGCAACTGTTCAAATTGGCCTAACCAATCTGGAATTGATCCTTCGAAATTATTAGACCCTAAATCTAAATACTTGACATTTTGAAGATTGAGCAAACATTTTGGCAATTCTCCATAGAAATTGCATCCATGAAGGTCAAGATAATAGATGTGATTGGTGATATTAAAGAGTGAATCAGGTAATTTTGACTTCATCATGTCAGAGTTGAAAGAAAGATCAAAAACTTCAAGTGATGTAAAATTGGCATAATCGAGGGAAGGAAAATCTCTTAATCCACATAGATTCAAGTGTAACTTAGAGAGTGAAGGAAGCATGGCTATATGCTGGAGCCATTTGGTATCATTTCCAATGTCACTGTGACTAAGGTTAAGATATTTTAAAGAAGAAAGTTGGGAAAGCCAATGAAGGTCATTTATGACTAAATCAAAATTATATGAAAAGTCAAGATAAAGCAGAGCAACAGAGAAACTTGCTGAGTGATTGGAAGGAGTAACAAGTGATTGGTTGTGAGATTTGTGAGCATCAAAGGGAGGTTTGGAGATTTGGCATGGTGGCATACTCACAGTTTTGAATTCATTCCAGCTCAAGTCCAAGGGAGTTTGTTGTTTGGACCAACCACTCCTTGTTTGAAGATTAAAAGCAGCCTTTCATCATTTTTATTGCAACTGATCACCCTGTTGAATTGTGTTGCAAATAACAGAAACAAGAAAAGAAAAGATATTTGTGAAGCGAAGCTCGCCATTGTGGTAAGTGAGTTCGAGTATGATGGCCTCAATGAAGTCTTTACATTTTATGTGTGTGTGTGTGAATGTTTATAGACACACGCGTATATTGGAAAATCTAAAGTAAACAAAAATTTAAATGCCTTAAAAAATTGATAACCACATGATATTTCTTATTATCAAGTCTACTAATATTTTTAAGTCTTCCCGTCTTTTCAATACAAAATCGTGTCATGAATAAAAAAAATACCACAGATATAATATATGACATATTTAGATCCTTTTAAAGTTAGCGGGCGTTAGGGAAAAACTGGAGAAAATTATGCGCAAAAATATTGAAGGCTAATAGCTCAATGATTTTATTTTATTTTTAAAATGTTTGAAAACAAAACAAATCCTACATGGGCTCCACATGGAGATTAAAGAATCATCATCACTATTTTATGACTTATAAATAAAATAACTTATGACAAATTTTGCATTTTATATTATTATTAATTATAAAAGGAGTATAAGGAGTATACAAACACGCACTCACGTAATGAACTCAAAGTGAATTAATTTTATTTATTTTTGTTTTAGTCCAGAAGTGAATAAATTAATTCAGATAATCAAAATCTGAATAAATATTTTGCTCTGAGGTTTGATTTTCTTGGATAAAAAATCCGACAAAATTTTAGTATGACCGGAAAATAATAAACCTTTTCTCATAAAATTTAATATAACCCAAAAAAATCATAATAATTCCGTTCGGACTCCAACTTTTCCTTTTTATTCTTTTTAGCTTCCTTTTTTTTTTTTTTGCCGTAATTCAATTTAGCTTATTTATTGCTTGCTGATTACTCCTTTCCTTCCTATTCACATGCCTTCCAAATACACGACACGTACATTCATAACAAAACTAAAAGCCTTAGCTAAAATTTAATATAAATTCAGGCTTTAATAGGTTCAAAGAAAAATTGATCCTATATGCAAAATATTTGACTGGCATCTAGATTTTATCATTTATGTTTTCTTGAACTGTGTTTAATTTGAATACATTATACTCCGCTAGTCCTTAATATAGGACTTAATTATTGAGTTGATTTTGATCATAAATATAAGACTTCTTTCTCATATTTATCCCTATGGATACTCCCTCAACCATAATCAAGGAAGAATATTAAGAAAGATGATTACAATGTTTTAAAAAAATATGTTATATTTTTTATAATTAACTAGCTTACTTAACTTCTTTAATCTAATTAAATTAGTTAAATGGGTCTTATATTAAGGATCGAAGGAGTATAATGTAGGTTTGCATGAAAAATTACTGTAGAAAGTTTGCATTCATTCATTATCTTTACTCCAAACACACTACAAAATCAAAGCTCTAAAATTCGAATTACATTGTACGTTGAAATAACAAAGCAAATGAAATTTTCAAAATGAACCTGTCATCATGATTTATTTGATTACATGGTTTACTTGAGCAGAATTAATTCAATTAAGTCTTTAGTTAGATTACATGGTCACGAAGTACATATATAAGTTGTGAAAAATGAAAATCATTACAAATAAATTGTTTATGAGAAAATATTGAAAAAAATAAAAATGGATAAAAAAATCTATAACCACATATTTTTTTTTTTATGATCAAGTCTTCTAATACTTCCAAGTATTCCCATCTTTTCAAAAAAAAAAAAAGGAATATTAATACATCCATTTTCATATCATTTTCCATTCATATTCAATTTCCGCAACCAAATTGTTTGAACACTTCAAAGATAAAAGTCCCTTAAGCAATAAATTAAACAATTTTTTTTTCATCCAATTAGGGGTTTTCATCGAATATAACTTTGAGCCTTTAAAGTAAGAAAAATATCCTATGAATTATTATTTAGACCTTTTATGATCATTTCATACCATAACAACGTGACATGTGGCGTTACACAGAAACTGCACACAATCATATAAATCTTTAAACGATTGTTTTGGGGATGTTTTTAATTTCGAACAAGAGTGTTTGCAAATAATTCACACATAAAGCAATTTTTTTAATTTTAGCTATAAAATGATCAAATTAATGTATTCTCTATACCTTGATTTCAGCTATATATATAAATATATATAATATCTTGAAATAAATATTCGTTTTCGCATCATAAAGTCTGTTTTAAGTAGAAAGTTTTTGGCGCTAAGACGCGGATAGAAAATTTGCAAATCTTTGAGTGTGACCTAAAATTTAAGTTTAAGTCTACTTTTCAAAAAAAAAATTGCATATAACTTTTCAAAACATCAAAGATTTAAAAAAATACAACCGAGAAGACACAATTAGATTATAAGGTCAACCAACAGGGATGGGTTTAGTGGAAGAGATTAGTCCTTCATAACGTAACAAACTAATATTCAAATCTCAGCTAAGAGAAGGTCTATATTTAGTGCCAGAAGTGCCTTAAATAGGATTATCTCTAATAAGAGAATACTTATGCGTAAAAAAAACAGATTGTAGGTTCAGATTGATAAATTTAAAATGTTTACATTATGGCAAATGTTGAGATTAAGTATTTTGGAATTTTTAATGAAATATTCTTCACGGTATTAAAAATTGGACTATAGAGTGTTTCTTTTGAAAATAGAGGTGACCTTTAGTAAATTAGAGAAAGGATGTCATTGTATTTTTTTTTTCCATGAAACAAGGATATCTCTAAGTCATATTAGACTTGAGACTAATTCTTTTGGGGCCTAGAATGGTTAAGGAATAGCCCTCTCAACAAGTACGCTTCTCGGGATTCGAGCTTGTATTCTTTTTCTTACAGAGGTGAGGCTGCTACCACCTCAACCAACAGCTTGTTGGTAATGTTATTGTATTTTACTTTTATTTAACTTTTTTCCCGGTAAAAAGGTGATTGAAAAATTAAAAAACAAAAGAATGTATGTGACATGTTGGAGAGATTGCCTTGTCCACATAACGCTTTTAAAAGTCTTCGCTTCAAATTATACTCGTTTCAGTCCATTACTCATTAATAATTTCACCGCAGCTTTCCTCTTATCATCTCTTTCAATTTTCTTTGGCAAAAGATTTTTTTATAATCTCTTATCATCTATCATATATTCAGATCCTTCTAAAGTTTCTAGGTGTTAGGGAAAAATTGAAGACAATTAACTTAATAGAATAATCAATACTATTTTATGACTTAAAAATAAAATAAATTATTATAAATTTTGTTTTTAATTAATGAAGGAGTACACTTAATCAAGTATTGAGTCAGAGTGAATTAATTTTAGTCAATTTTATTTTGGCCCGGAAATGAATAAATTAATTCATATCATTGAAATTTGAATAAATATTTATGCTGTGAAGTTTGACTTTTATATATATAATTTTGGACAAAATTTTAGTAAAGGTGAGTAACCGTTGGGTTGGGCAGCCTAGGGGTCAACTCGTAGCCCGCCCATTTAACTTTAAACAGGTACAGGCTAGTCCGCACCTGTTGAAAACACATTTAAGCATTTATTTTCATACCATTTTCTATTACACAAACATTTAAATGTCTAAAAAATCTAGAACCATATTTTTTTTATAGTCAAGTCTTCTAATACTTCCAACTCTTTCCATCTTTTAGAGGAATGAATATTAATGCATTCATTTTCATATCATTTTCTATTACACAAACATTTAAATGTCTAAAAAATCTAGAACCATATTTTTTTTATAGTCAAGTCTTCTAATACTTCCAACTCTTTCCATCTTTTAGAGGAATGAATATTAATGCATTCATTTTCATATCATTTTCTATTACACAAACATTTAAATGTCTAAAAATCTATAGCTATAGCTATATATATATATATATATATTATGGTCAAGTCTTCTAATATTTCCAAGTCTTCTCATCTTTTAGAGAAAAAAATTAAAATATTAATACATTCATTTTCATATCATTTTTATTACACAAACATTTAAATGTCTAAAAAAATCTATAACCATATTTTTTTTTAATGGTCAAGTTTTCTACTACTTGCAAGTTTTCCAATCTTTTAGCGGAAAAATTGGAATATTAATACATTCATTTTCATATCATTTTTCATTATCCAATCATTTAAATGTCTAAACAATCTATAGCTATATATATTTTTTATGGTCAAGTCTTCCAATACTTCCAAGCCTTCACATCTTTTAGGAGAAAAATTGGAATATTAATACATTTATTTTCATATCATTTTCCATTCTTATCTTCTTTTCCAATTTCTACAACCAAATTGTACGGAATAAATTAGAGGATTTTTTTTTTCATTCAATTAGATGTTTTCTAGGAATGCAACTTTTAGCTTTTAAATTAAGAAAAATATCTTATAAATTATCATTTAAACTTTTTGTGTTCAGTTTATATTATAACAACAGGGCGTTTCAACATATTTAAAAGTGCTTTCTAAAAGCACATTTTCTTAAAAATTGAGATAAACTTCTCCACATATTTATTTTATATACTATAAAATCACTCTTAAAATTATGATTTGATTTCATCCAAGTATCCCATTTTAGGATGTTTAGTTTGCAAATAATCTTGAAACGACATGTGATGTTTTATGGTGACTAGCAATATTGATAAAGACATTACCCCATTCAAAACGCTAATGTAAAGTCTTCTCCCAAAATATACTCGAGTTCAGTCTCCACTAATTAATGAAAATATTGGAAAAATCAAACGTACACAAACATTTATATGGCTAAAAAAATCTATAATCATATATAAACAAGTCTTCTAATACTTCCAAAGTCTTCCCATCGTTTTGATCAAGAAAAATTTGGAATGTTAATATATTCATTTTCATATCATTTTTCAATTTCTGGCCACAACCATATTGGTTAAGCACATTCAATAGACACCAGACGCATAAGCAATAAATTAATTTTTTTTTCCATTCAATAAGAGGTTTTTTGTGAATACAACTTTTAGCTTTTAAAATAAGAAAGATATCTTATAAATTATTATTTAGACATTGTATGTTCAGCTTTATGTTCAGTTCATATATTTGTAACAACATCAATGACATGTGGTGTCCCAGAGAAACTACATACAATCATATAAATCTTGAAAAACGATCATTTTGGTGATGATTTTTCTTCTCTCTCTCTCTCTCTCTCTCTCTCTTAAAGTTTTGGTGATGTTTTTAATTCCAAACGAGAATGTTTGCAAATAATTCACACATAAAACAAATATATCTTTTTTATTTTAGCTTTGAAATGATCAAATCAATATACTACCTCATATTCTTAATATAAGAATTAGATAATTAATTTATAAATATTAAAAAAATTAGTTTAGTTATTTGTAATAAATAAATATTATTTTTTTTAAAAAATATCATTACTAATCATATATGCATTGGAAGTATAATTTGATAGAAATTCCTTAAATGTGCAATGATTATAATATTATTTGAGAGCAAAATAAATAAATATTAGAAACAAGATATACGAGGGTCTTATATTTTAAATTAAATCAAATTTTTAACTAATTCTTAAACTACTTTGATGAGTACTCAAACTGGTTGCACTATTATTGACAATATTTCAATCTTTTAGCTTATTAATGGAACCCAACATAAAGCTTCTATTCTTATCATCTCTTTCAGTTTCCTTTGGTAGAAGAGATTCTCAATTAAGATTCTCACTTGAAGGTGACTTCTAGTTAAACTGATGCAACCTTTTCACTAGTTAAAACAGGTGCTTAATGATAATAAGTGATAATAAATCAAGTTATTTTACTCATCCGTAGTGCGTTTAATTATTTATGTTTTCTTCAACTCTATTTAATTCGAATACATTTTAAACACACACGAACATGACATAGGTTGGCAAAAACAACTATTGCAGAAAGTTGGTATTCATTCGCTATATTTACTCCAAACACACCACAAAATCATGCCTCCTCTCAAATCCAAATTATATTATAATTTGAAATAACAAAACAAATGAAAATTTCAAAATGAAACCGTCATCACGATTTATTTGAGGAGAAATCAAGTCTTTATTATTTAGATTACATGATCACGATGTACATAAGTTGTGAAAAATGAAACTCATTGTTAGCAAAATTAAAAAAAAAAAATGAAAATCATTACAAGTAAAGTGTTTATTAGAAAATATTGGAAAAACAAAAAGTACACAAACATTTAAATGTCTAAAAACTCTATAACCATATATATATATATATATATATATATATTTTATGAGCAAGTCTTCTAATACTTCCAAGTCTTTCCTTCTTTTAGAGGAAAAATTGGAATATTAATGCATTTATTTTCATATTATTTTCCATTACATAAACATTTAAATGTCTCAAAAATCTATAACTATATTTTTTTTATAGTCAACTCTTCTAATACTTCCAAGTCTTGCCATTTTTTAGAGGAAAAATTGAGATATTAATGTATTTATTTTCATATTATTTTTCATTACACAAACATCTAAATGTCTAAAAAATCTATAACTATATATATTTTTTATAGTCAAGTCTTCTAATACTTCTAAATCTTACCATCTTTTAGAGGAAAAACTGGAATATTAATATATTCATTTCCATACCATTTTCCATTACACAAACATTTAAATATCTAAAAAATCTATAACCATTTTTTTTTATGGTCAAGTCTTCTAATACTTCCAACTCTTTCCGTCTTTTAGAGGAATGAATATTAATGCATTCATTTTCATATCATTTTCTATTACACAAACATTTAAATGTCTAAAAAATCTATAGTCATATATATTTTTTTTTATGATCAAGTCTTCTAATACTTCCAAGTTTTCCGTTCTTTAAGAGGAAAAATTAGAATATTAATGCATTCATTTTCATATCATTTTCCATTACACAAACATTTAAATGTCTAAAACATCTATAACCATATTTTTTTTTAAGAAAAAAGAGAGAGAGAGAAGAAAAACCATTACCAAAACAATCGTTTCAAGATTTATATGATTGTGTGCAATTTCTCTATAACACCACGTGTCATTGATGTTGTGACAATATGAACAGAACATAAAAAGTCTAAATAATAATTTATAGGATATTTTTCTTATTTTAAAAGCTAAAAGTTGTATTCACAGAAAACCCCTTATTGAATGAAAAAAAAAATTAATTTATTGCTTATGCATCTGGTATCTTTTGAAGGTGCTTAAACGATTTAGTTGTGGTCAGAAATTGAAAAATGATATGAAAATAAATATATTAATATTCCAAATTTGTCTCCATCAAAAAGATGGGAAGACTTTGAAAGTATTAGAAGACTTGTTCATATATGGTTATAGATTTTTTAGTCATATAAATGTTTGTGTACTTTTGATTTTTTCCAATATTTTCATTAATCAGTGGAGACTGAACTTGAGTATACTTTGGGAGAAGACTTTACATTAGCAATAAGAAAATATAATCTGTTATATGCTTAGATCCTTTTAAATTTGGTTGGTGTTAGGGAAAAATTGGGGGCAATTACGTATAAAAATATTGAGGGCCAATAGCTCAGTGATTTATTTTATTTTAAAAATGTTTTCGAAAACAAACCAAACCCTATATTATGACTTATAAATAAAATAACTTATTATCATTTATTTTATATCATTGTTAATTATTGAAGGATTATACTCGGACACACTCACTCACGTATTGAAGTCAAAGTTAATTAACTTTATTTATTTATTTTAGTCCGGAAATGAATAAATCAATTCAGATCATTGAAATTTGAATAAATATTTGTGCTCTGAAGTTTGATTTATACGCATAAGAAATTGGACAAAATTTTACTATGACCCGAAAATAATAAAACCCCATATATGATTTTTTTAAATCAAATTTAATATAAGCCATAAAAAATCACAAAAATTCCATGTGAAATCCATAAAATTAATTACATATGGCTCTTTGAACCCCATATTTTGTGCTATTTGTGAAAAACTAGGTCAAGTTACTTATATCCATTATATAAAGTTCTCAAATTATACATGGACATGTGTCTATTTTTGTTTCCTGTAAATTTATAATTAAATATTATTAAATACTAATATTTTAAAAATAAGACATATAGTTATGTATGATTTGGGCACTTGACATAATGACTATAAGTAATTTGATGTAAGTATTGTACTCTTTCTTCTTTTCTTTTTCTTTTTAGCTTATTTATTGCTAGTTATTTCTCCTTTCCTTTCCTATTCACATGCCTTCCAAATACACGTGAGTGGATATATATAAATAAAATTAAATACCTTACCTTTAAAATTTACTGTACATTCATGCTTTTATAGGTCCAAAGGAAAATTGATCTTATATACAAAATATTTAACTGACATATAAATTTAATCATTTATGTTTTCTTCAACTCTATTTCAAATAAATTATATACATACACATAATGGAGGTTGTCCAAAAAAAAATGTTGTAGAAAGCATTCATTCATTATCTCTAGTCCAAATACACAACAAAATTATATACCTCTCAAATTCAAATTAGATTATATGTTAAAATAACAAAACAAATGAAATTTTCAAAATGAAACCGTCATCATGATTTATTTAGATTACATTGGTCACGATGTACATAAATTGTGAAAAATGAAAATCATTACAAATAAAGTGGTTATTAGAAAATATTGGAAAAGGCACACAAATATTTAAATGACTAAAAAAATCTATAACCATTTTTTTTATGATCAGGTCTTCTAATACTTCTAAGTCTTCCCATCTTTTCGAGGAAAAACTGAAATATTAAGACACTCATTTTCATATCATTTTCCATTCTTATTCAATTTCCACGGCCAAATCGTTTGAAACACTTCAAAAACATAAAAGTCACTTAAGCAACAAATTAAAGGATTTTTTTTTCCCCATTCAATTAGAGGTTTTCTAGGAATACAACTTTTAGCTTTTGAAATAAGAAAAATATTCTTTAAATTATCATTTAGACCTTTTATGTTCAGTTCATATTATAACAACATCAATGACTTGTGGCGTTACAGAGAAACTACACACAATCATATAAATCTTGAAATGATTGCTTGTGGGATGTTTTTAATTTCAAACGAGAATGTTTGCAAATAATTCACACATAATACAATGATGTTCCTAGTCTTTTAGTTCTTTCCCAAGAAACTTCACAACTTTCATGTCAAATGTTACTAGAATCTAGACTAATTGAGATCAAGCCAAATTTGACATATTCATCAAGACATTGCCCCATCCAGAACGCTTGTAAAGTATTCGTCCCAAACTGTACTCAAGTTTAGTCTCTGCTTATTAATGAAACCCACCAAGGAGCTTCCACTGTTATCTTCCAAACAGTACCCCATTCATGATGCTTGTAAAGTCTTTAGTTCTTTTCCAAGAAACTTCACAACTTTCAATTGTAGAATTTATTGGGGCCAATACTGATTTGGATCATGCGAGAAAGAATGTAACATATTGAAGATATTGCCCCATCCACGATGCTTGCAAAGTCTTTGTCCCAAACTACACTCAATTTCAATCTTTTTGCTCATTAATGGAACCCACCATAAAGCTTCCATTCTTATCATCTCTTTCAATTTCTTTTGATAAAAGAGATCCTCAACTGCAAGTGACCTCTAGTTAAACTGATACAACCCTTTTGCCGGTTAAAAGAGGTGGTCAATGATAATAAGTGATGATAAATCAAGTCATTTTACTCATCCGTAGCTTGCAACTACTTTGCAAGGAAGGGGAGTAATGTAATATATCATGAAAGTAATTGAAACATGAGATTCTCTAAGCGCACCACCGATTCGTCATAGCTCATTGGAGAAACTTTGGAAAATATTTTATGTAGAACGACACATTTTAATTCTTTTATGATGATTTTTCTAACATGCACATTACCAAATTAAATGACTCCTATTATAACGACCCATTGGCGAAACTTGTCTGGGAGATTTTTTTTTTAACAGGAAAAAAAAATCATTCACACCTTCTAAAAGAGGCACTAAATCAAGTTACTCAATATTTTGTGATTCTGCACAAACACACAATTCAAAATTCTACTTTGTTATGTGATTTTCCCTTCTGGGATTATGTGATTTTTTTTTTTAAGGTAGTCATCAACTACACTAACCCAATAGGATGAATTTTCCCCTCAGCGTGAAATTTACTTCGTTCTTTTAGTCTCATATCTTTAACCTTTTTAAAAACTATATTTAGTCGTATAACTTCCTTCATTCTTTATATAAATGTATGTATGTATATAGTTATATATAAACCACAGTGGAACAGAGCATCTCAAGTGTCCAAACAGAATGTTATTATTATATGCTCTAAGCCACCAGCTTTATGGCCATTCACTGTGTTGCAAGCTCCAAATTTTGATGTCTTCAACATCCAAATTGACATCCAGTAAGCCACCAAGCCTATAAATCTTACAGATTACAAAATTCATATGCCCTTTCGTTTTCATTTTTACTTGGTTGTAACTCATAACACATGATCAAAGTTTAAAGTAGAATCACACATCACATGGAACACTATTCATAAAAGGTTTCTTCACAAAAGGGACACGTGCACAGTAATAGCTATTATCACAACATGTGCTCTTCTCACAATTCACTAAATTTAAGATAACTAAAGGACATTAAATAGACAACAATAGAGTCCTTGACCGTGCGTAACAGCAGCAGAACTCCTTATTCCTTGAAGCAGAACTCAGTATTTGAATAACGATCAGAGTAGTTTTTAAATAAAGGCGGCTAATTTAAATGATACCAGTACGTGAAAAATCAAGGAAGCTAATCTATTACCCAAAGGGATATTTGTCACTGATACTCAGCTAAGCTTTTGAAACGGAGGGCCCAGGCAACATAAAGTTGATCTGCCAAATGATCAAACCATCGGAAAAATCTGTGTCCTCATGCTCTGATGAGGAAGAGAGAACCACGAATTCCCTGGAAGGATATCAATTATTTGATACGTGATAGATTCATTTTTTTCGTGATTTATTCCTTTTTTTTGGGCCACACGTTCAATATCGTGGAGTCAAATTTTTATTTTTCCCATGATTTAATACGTTTTTTATATAGTGATACTTCCTTTTTTTTCTATAATTGTTTTGCAATTCAGATCATGATCAAGTTATAACAATTGAGAAACTATCGCAATATCCCAGTAAATAAAGCGTTAATTAATTTATAGGGAAAAAAATATCAAAAGGCTAAGTCGAGATTTAATTCCTCATAAATTGCTCACAGCAAATTATAGGGATATTTTTTGCTGGAAAAAAATTATAGGGATCCTTTTTTTTTGGTATAAAAAATTATAGGGATCTTTGTTTCCAAGTAAACGTAGTAAGTTCGTTCCTTCAATCCCAGCCGTGCGGCTGTATTCGGGGATCTGATGTATGCAAATTGCAAAAGTACATGTTGCTTTAAACCAGTCTTGCACTACTTTTTTGGCTAATTAAAGAGGTGCACAATTAAAATGCTGGAAAGAAATAGTCTTCCAACTTAATTTTGCGTGAGATGGCATCTGGCTGGCTAAGTCACTCTAGCCATTCAAGCAAAATTTGTCTGTTCATTTTTTCTATTATGTTGTTATTCAAGCAGGATATCAAAGCTCTTCTTACTAATTGGAGGATACAAGACCTATTCTATTGTGTAAATATCTACTTCTTTTTACTTTTTGGTGATGATTATTGCAATGAAATAAAACAATTGATTACAGAGAAGTGAAATCATTTTTCCATCGTGAATGTTTTCTAAGAATTTTTCATTGTGTGTTGCAAAATTTTGTACTTCAATTACGTGGTAAAATGGAATGTTTGGAAAATCATGCTTTCTTTGAATTTTTCATCCTCACTGTGATGCCAAAATGAGTCCTTTATTTTCTGGGGTCCATATGTAAATAGATTGTAATGATGGTTATTTTATTCTAAAAGTTTTCGTGCAACATGTAAATTTAATTATCAAAGTTAGCCGAGTCATTACTAATTTAGTTTGCACGATGAGTTCTTTACTTGCCTGATTTTGATTGTTTGAAAATATATTTCAGTGCTTATAATTAGTTGGCAATTCCCGAAGATTAATATTTCATGATATGGCGAATATCATTAATTGTATTTAAATTCTAATTGTAATGATAGCATATATGTATTATGCCGTTTTGTGCTGTTGAAGGTGCTTTGAAAGTGTTTTAGACTTTTGCTTTCAGTGATGTTAACGCATCTCATGCATTGCGCGGGGTAGTAAATACTAGTTTTGTAAAAATATATAACTTTTTCTGGTGTAACCATACGTATAATTGTCTTTAAATTATACTCTCTGGTCCTTAATATAGAACTTATTATTGAGTTAGTTGGTCTTAAATATAAGACCCATTCTCATATTTTCAATTTTCTCTAAATTATCCTATAGATACTCCTCAACCATAATCAAGTAGGAGAGGGAGAGGGTATAAAAAAGATGATTATGTTATTTTAGGAAAAATGTGTCACGTTTTTTTAAATTAACTAAACTTACTACCTTTCTTAATTTAATCAAATTAGTAAATGGGTCTTATATAAGGACCGGACGAGTATTAATTTTAGTATTATACCTTAAAATACACTTAGCACACAGTGTTACCCAAACCTAAAATTATTTTTGGATACTATATGTTTCTGAAAAAATATTTCAAAGTGCTACACCAAAGTTATTTTAAGATACTGGGTGCTCTTGAAAATATTTAAGAGTGTTGAGTATATTTTAGAATATTGGGTGCTACTGAAAAAATATTTTATGGTGTTGTCAAAAATTATTTTAGAATAGTAGGTGCTCTTAAAAAAAGTATTTTTGGGTGCCGACTATATTTTAGGATAAGATGCTGAGTGCTATTAGAAAATTATTTTAGGATACTGGGTGCTTCTAAGAAACCATTGAATGCTCCATTCTTTCCACCGAAAACAAGGTAGTTTTGGACAGAAGAAGGCAGCCAAAGGAAGACGCATAAAAAAGACGGGGATTATTTAAGATCGGTGTGGTGTGGATATAATGTGAATCATCAATAATTCAACGTGGTTGCTAATACTTTTTTTTTATTTTTTCATGGAAAGAATAGGTAGGGAATATAAGCTTTTTATACTATTCTATAGTGATATTAATGCCCCCTACAGTGCAGAAACATGCAAATGATTGTGCCTCAATAATGTAATTGGATCAATCAAATGAGCAAACTTCGTTATTTAATAACCAAGGCTTGACTCTGCTATTCCAAACAGTATAAACCAAAATGGAACAGAGAGCAATCACGTGGAACACTATTCATCAAAATCAGATCAAAAAGTTTCTTAATAACGGGGCACACACGCACACTAGTGACCATTATTACAAATGTTCTCTTCTCACAATTCACCTCTGTTCTGTGCCACACAGTCCTATGCCGCGCTTGTTCCGAAACAAATATCAAACGAGTTAATCAGAATGATGAAACCAGAAGAAATTGGAGGATTAATATAGATTTCATCAGCTAATGAATTAATTGGAGCATTAATTATCGTTAATAATCATATCCAAGTCTCTCTTATCAGCAATTCTAGGCCTCATGTTGAACTTTGAAGTAATCCATAACTTGATCCTCTTTATACACTGCCTTTTCCTTCTCTCCAGAAGCTCATTTGCAGGACCTGTTTTCGCTCTCAAAGCCAGTTTATAAGACCATCAAAGTGCAATGACTACTTTAAAGTTCAACAAGTTTGTGTTGATAACAAAGGCTTGGCAATATTTGTTCTGAAATTTCCAAAGAGCCCATGAGCACATGCGCTCATGAAATTACCAAAACAACCCTCCCTCTATTGCTGACCGTTGATGTCAAGTTATTGTCGAAGATGACGATTCAGCCGTGGTTCTCCTTGATCCATCATAGGTGGCACCATTATCATCATGTGATCGACACTGTCGGGTCATTATTCTATTAATATAAGTCAACATGAGGACTTTTACAATCACTACTTAAAAGGATAGTCCATGGAGAAAGAAACAGACATAAGTACACACAGATATTCTGATAGACCATTATTACAAAGAACATTAATTAGAAGGAAACATTGGAGCTCCTGGCCAAGTGTAACTGCAGCAAAGCATCCTAGCTATTCCCTGAAGCAGAATATGAGACTCGAATTTGAGACAAAGGCATTGGACTATATAGATCAGATCTGCCTTCAAAGAGCTGCACCCCACTGCCTCATCTGCTGCACTTGCGTCCCGTAGACGAAGCATGCTGAATAATATACGACATAAGAAAAAACCAGTAAAAGAACTAAATTTGTTTAACTAAAAGAAGAAAAAAGAAGAAAAACTTTCATGCAAATAAAGGAGAGATATGACTTTTTTTTTGAAATATATGATAGTTAATCCATTACCTCAATGGCAACTTAATTTGTTCCAAATACTCGACCGAAATGTTTAAGCACGAGGGCCACGTTGACATAAAGTTGATCAACCAAACTGTCAAATAATCGGAAAAATCTATGTCTCCATGCTCTAATCTAATGAGAAAGAGAGAACCACAAGCTCCCCAAAAGCCTGCTACGAATCCAACTCCCATTCCAAGATACAATGACTCGAGAAAGACGTCGTCTTCATTTTCTTCGGCCCGCTTCAAGTTGTGAACTTCTTCTTTCTTGTTACACTTATTTGGAAGAGGGTCTCCACAAAGTTAAAGATTGCCAACAAAACACCAAGAATCGAAACTCTGAATTTGAGTCCCTAAAGGGATTTCCAGTGAAATTGTTGTATGAGAGGTTCAAGTAAGCAAGAAAAGATATTAGAGATGGTTGAAGGAATTTCTCCATAAAGTCTATTGTGGCTGAGATCAAGAGATTCCAAGTTTTTCATACCTCCAATTTCTTTGGGAATCTTTCCACTCAAATGGTTTAAGGTACAAGTTCAAGGACTGCATTTGACTCATACTAAACAGTTCCATAGGAATTTCTCTAGACAAATTGTTAGAGGAAAGATCGATTATTCACAAAGCAAAATGTTAGCATAATCTGCTTCTCTTCCGTTTCTGCCCACAAAACTGATGAGTTGAATCTACGATGTTACATAGGCAATGAGGTATGGATCCAAAAAGCTTGTTATCATTGAGATCTAGTATAATAAGAGAAGTGAGATTGCACAATTGTAATGGAATCTCGCCAATATATGGGTTGGCCCTCAACTTGAAAACTACACACGTGGAGGCATTGTAGTTGGCAAAAGTTCCAGAGAATTCCTTTCCCTCCAAAAGACGGTATTGCAAATTTGTCTAATCTGATATGTGTAATGAAAATTAGCCAAAGAAATTGTTATCAGGTAAATCCAATATCCAAGGATTCAATGAGGCCATGGAAGCAGGAACTTTACCCTCGTCTCATTACCCCTCAAATTAAGGTATTCTAATCGTTTCCGATTAACCCAACAGTCAGGAATTACTCCACTTAAATGATTATGTGGTAAGTCCAAATAAGACAGTATGCTTTCTTTGTCACTGTCTAGTTGGCACAATCACAAGAAAATAGAGCCTGACAAAGAATTGTGAGATACATCAAAGTAAGAGATATTTGTTGACAGTGTGACATTGGATATGTCATCACTAATCATGTTGTTTGACAAATCAACATAATCAATTCCTGCTACAAAGCTCCAAAGCACATCAGCATCAATTATTGAAATTCCTCATTTAGAAATGTCTGATATCTAGAGACTACTGTGTATATAGCCATGTTAGAATATTAGGCCCCCTATTTGTGTTACTCAAATTCAAATGCACAAGTCGGAATGGTGGTGTATTTAGGATCAAAGTTAAATTTGAAAACCACTTGAACTCAAGTCTAACCATGTAATTTTGAGAGTCTGGTAAAATTTCTTTTTGAAATAACTCCCACTTGATGATTGCACCAAGCCGAAAGATTCTAAGTTATGGAGCTCTCCAAGGTTTTTGGGAAGATTTCCACTGAAATGATTATGATTTCCACTGAAATGATTATGGGACAAATCTAAGGAATCAAGGAAGAAATATTTCCAAGACATGATGGAATAGAGCCGTTGAACAAATTACCATAGATTTCAAAATACTGCATCTGTTCATGTTGGCAAAACCAATCAGGAATTGAACCTCTAAGGTTGTTAAAGCTCAGCCTTAAACTTTTAAGATTTGGAAGCTTGAACAGGTTCTTTGGTACTTGACCATAGAAATCGTTGTCACAAAGATCAAGATGAGATAGTTTTTGGGTGAAATCAAAGAGTGAACTATGTAATTCTGAGTTGAGTATGTAGTGAGAAAGATCAAGAGTTACCAATGACGTAAAATTGACGTAGTTGAGGGATGGAAAATGTCTCAAGTCATAACTGCTCAGGTGTAACTCAAAAAGTGAAAGTATCAAGGAGATATATTGGAGCCTGTTGGTTTCATTTCCAACATTAGAGTAACTGAGGTCCAAATATTTTAAGAAAGAAAGTTGAGAAATCCAATGAGGATCATTTATTCGCAAATGATAATTATGTGAACAATCTAGGTGAAGCAGAGGAGAAGATTTGGAGACTTGGCGTTGCGGAATACTCACAGATTTAAATCGATTATGGCTCAAGTCCCAATGGATGAGAAGTGATCAAGCTCTGCAACTCTGCCATTGATATCACACAGAACTCCAGACCACAAACAACAATCTTCATGAATAGTCCATGAAGAGAGTTTGTTTAAAGGATCCACCACTTCTTGTTTGAAGATCAAGAGTGGTCCTCGATCATTCTCGTTGCAACAAATCGCATTGTTTTGGTTTACATATGCCTCTATCGAACGTTATTGCAAGCAAAAGAAACAAGAAAACAAATGAAAGTTTTTGAAGTGAAGCTGACCATCATGTGTCTGCTGTTAACTACAAAATTAATTACTTTTACCCCAAAAAAAATGCACTGTTATTCAACATTGTTTAATAGTGGGGACTGATTATACTGCTTATATTATTAGTTTCGATCCTAAATATAAGACCTCATATATTTAAAATAGAAGGTGGTATTTTATATTTATATTAATGCTGTGCTGTCCCACCAATCATTTTGCCTCAATAATGTCAATTA
>NW_021636820.1:0-52709 GCF_004799145.2 Neltuma alba
CCTTAAAAATACACTTAGCACACAGTGTTACCCAAACCTAAAATTATTTTTGGATACTATATGTTTCTGAAAAACATTTCAAAGTGCTGCACCAAAAGTTATTTTAAGATATTGGGTGCTCTTGAAAAATATTTAAGAGTGTTGAGTATATTTTTAGAATATTGGGTGCTACTGAAAAAATATTTTATGGTGTTGTCAAAAATTATTTTAGAATAGTAGATGCTCTTAAAAAAAGTATTTTGGGGTGCCGACTATATTTTAGGATAAGATGCTGAGTGCTATTAGAAAATTATTAGGATACTGGGTTTTGCTTCTAAAAACCCATTGAATGCTCCATTCTTTCCACCGAAAACAAGGTAGTTTTGGACAGAAAAGGCAGCCAAAGGAAGACGCATAAAAAAGACGGGGATTATTTAAGATCGGTGTGGATATAATGTGAATCATCAATAATTCAATGTGGCTGCTGATACTTTTTTTTTTTTTTTTCATGGAAAGAATAGGTAGGGAATATAAGCTTTTTATACTATTCTATAGTGATATTAATGCCCCCTACAGTGCAGAAACATGCAAATGATTGTGCCTCAATAATGTAATTGGATCAATCAAATGAGCAAACTTCGTTATTTAATAACCAAGACTTGACTCTGCTATTCCAAACAGTATAAACCAAAATGGAACAGAGAGCAATCACGTGGAACACTATTCATCAAAATCAGATCAAAAAGTTTCCTAATGACATGGGGCACACACGCACACTAGTGACCATTATTACATGTTCTCTTCTCACAATTCACCTCTATTCTGTGCCACACACTCCTATGCCGCTTGTTCCGAAACAAATATCAAACGAGTTAATCAGAATGATGACAACCAGAAGAAACTGGAGGATTAATATAGATTTCATCAGCTAATGAATTAATTGGAGCATTAATTATTGTTAATAATCATATCCAAGTCTCTCTTATCAGCAATTCTAGGCCTCATGTTGAACTTTGAAGTAATCCTTATACTTGATCCTCTTTATACACTGCCTTTTCCTTCTCTCCAGAAACTCATTTGCAGGACCTGTTTCGCTCTCAAAGCCAGTTTATAAGACCATCAAAGTGCAATGACTACTTTAACGTTCAATAAGTTTGTGTTGATAACGGAGGCTTGGCAGTATTAGTTCTGAAATTTCCAAACAGCCCATGAGCACATGCGCTCATGAAATTACCAAAACAACCCTCCCTCTATTGCTGACCGTTGATGTCGAGTTATTGTCGAAGATGACGATTCAGCCGTGGTTCTCCTTCATCCATCATAGGTGGCACCATTAATTATCGTCATGTGATCGACACTGTCGGGTCATTATTCTATTAATATAAGTCAACATGAGGACTTTTACAATCACTACTTAAAAGGATAGTCCATGGAGAAAGAAACAGACATAAGTACACACAGATATTCTGATAAACCATTATTACAAAGAACATTAATTAGAAGGAAACATTGGAGCTCCTAGCCAAGCGTAACTGCAGCAAAGCATCCTAGCTATTCCCTGAAGCAGAATATGAGACTCGAGTTTGAGACAAAGGCATTGGACTATATAGATCAGATCTGCCTTCAAAGAGGCTGCACCCACTGCCTCATCTGCTGCTCTTGCGTCCCGTAGACAAAGCATGCTGAATAATATACGACATAAGAAAAAACCAGTAAAGAACTAAATTTGTTTAACTAAAAGAAGAAAAAAGAAGAAAAACTTTCATGCAAATAAAGGAGAGATACGACTTTTTTTTGAAATATATGATAGTTAATCCATTACCTCAATGGCAACTTAATTTGTTCCAAATACTAGACCGAAATGTTTAAGCATGAGGGCCACGTTGACATAAAGTTGATCAACCACACTGTCAAATAATCGGAAAAATCTATGTCTCCATGCTCTAATCTAATGAGAAAGAGAGAACCACAAGCTCCCCAAAAGCCTGCTACGAATCCAACTCCCATTCCAAGATACAATGACTCGAGAAAGACATCGTCTTCATTTTCTTCAGCCCGCTTCAAGTTGTGAACTTCTTCCTTGTTACACTTATCTGGAAGAGGGTCTCCACAAAGTTAAAGATTGCCAACAAAACACCAAGAATCGAAACTCTGAATGAGTCCCTAAAGGATTTGTCCAGTGAAATTGTTGTATGAGAGGCTCAAGTAAGCAGGAAAAGATATATTAGAGATGGTTGAAGGAATTTCTCCATAAAGTCTATTGTGGCTGAGATCAAGAGATTCCAAGTTTTTCATACCTCCAATTTCTTTGGGAATCTTTGCACTCAAATGGTTTAAGACAAGTTTAAGGACTGCATTTGATCATACTAAACAGTTCCATAGGAATTTCTCTAGACAAATTGTTAGAGGAAAGATCGATTATTCACAAAAGCAAAATGTCAGCATAATCTGCTTCTCTTCCGTTTCTGCCCACAAAAACTGATGAGTTGAATCCACGATGTTATATAGGCAATGAGGTATGGATCCAAAAAGCTTGTTATCATTGAGATCTAGTATAATAAGAGAAGTGAGATTGCACAATTGTAATGGAATCTCGCCAATATATGGGTTGGCCCTCAACTTGAAAACTACCACACGTGGAGGCATTGTAGTTGGCAAGGTTCCAGAGAATTCCTTTCCCTCCAAAAGACGGTATTGCAAATTTGTCTAATCTGATATGTCTAATGAAAATTAGCCAAAGAAATTGTTATCAGGTAAATCCAATATCCAAGGATTCAATGAGGCCATGGAAGCAGGAACTTTACCCTCGAGCTCATTACCCCTCAAATTAAGGTATTCTAATCGTTTCCGATTAACCCAACAGTCAGGAATTACTCCACTTGAATGACTATGTGATAAGTCCAAATAAGACAGTATGCTTTCTTGTCACTGTCTAGTTGGCACAATCACAAGAAAATAGAGCCTGACAAAGAATTGTGAGATACATCAAAGTAAGAGATATTTGTTGACAGTGTGACATTGGATATGTCATCACTAATCATGTTGTTTGACAAATCAACATAATGAATTCCTGCTACAAAGCTCCAAAATACATCAGCATCAATTATTGAAATTCCTCATTTAGAAATGTCTGATATTCTAGAGACTACTGTGTATATAGCCATGTTAGAATATTCGGCCCCTATTTGTGTTACTCAAATTCAAATGCGCAAGTCGGAATGGTGGGACCTATTTAGGATCAAAGTTAAATTTGAAACCACTTGAACTCAAGTCTAACCATGTCAATTTTGAGAGTCTGGTAAAATTTCTTTTTGAAATAACTCCCACTTGATGATTGCCACCAATGCCGAAAGATTCTAAGTTATGGAGCTCTCCAAGGTTTTTGGGAAGATTTCCACTGAAATGATTATGGGACAAATCTAAGGAAATCAAGGAAGAAATATTTCCAAGACATGATGGAATAGAGCCGTTGAACAAATTACCATAGATTTCAAAATACTGCATCTGTTCATGTCGGCAAAACCAATCAGGAATTGAACCTCTAAGGTTGTTAAAGCTCAGCCTTAAACTTTTAAGATTTGGAAGCTTCAACAGGTTCTTTGGTACTTGACCATAGAAATCGTTGTCACAAAGATCAAGATGAGATAGTTTTTGGGTGAAATCAAAGAGTGAACTATGTAATTCTGAGTTGAGTATGTAGTGAGAAAGATCAAGAGTTACCAATGATGTAAAATTGACGTAGTTGAGGGATGGAAAATGTCTCAAGTCATAACTGCTCAGGTGTAACTCAAAAAGTGAAAGCATCAAGGAGATATATTGGAGCCTGTTGGTTTCATTTCCAACATTAGAGTAACTGAGGTCCAAATATTTTAAGAAAGAAAGTTGAGAAATCCAATGAGGATCATTTATTCGCAAATGATAATTATGTGAACAATCTAGGTGAAGCAGAGGAGAAGATTTGGAGACTTGGCGTTGCGGAATACTCACAGATTTAAATCGATTATGGCTCAAGTCCAAGTGAATGAGAAGTGATCAAGCTCTGCAACTCTGCCATTGATATCACACAGAACTCCAGACCACAAACAACAATCTTCATGACTAGTCCATGAAGAGAGTTTGTTTAAAGGATCCACCACTTCTTGTTTGAAGATCAGGAGTGGTCCTCGATCATTCTCGTTGCAACAATCACATTGTTTGTTTTACATATGCCTCTATCGAACGTTATTGCAAGCAAAAGAAACAAGAAAACAAATGAAGTTTTTGAAGTGCAGCTGACCATCATGTGTCTGCTTGTTAACTACAAAATTAATTACTTTACCCCAAAAAAAATGCACTGTTATTCAACATTGTTTAATAGTGGGACTGATTATAATGCTTATATTATTAGTTTCGGTCCTAAATATAAACCTCATATATTTAAAATAGAAGGTAGTATTTTATATTTATATTAATGCTGTGCTGTCCCACCAATCATTTTGCCTCAATAATGTCAATTAGAGGAACCAAGCAACAGTTTTACCAATAAATTTTTTTGCCGGACAGTTTTACAAATAATATCCCATATAATCTTATTATTACGTATAATTTTGTTACTCGTTTCTTGCTATAGCAGCATTTTTTTGAAAAAAACACTGAACAAACCAAGATAGATGTCACACTCACAATTCAAAAGATAAGGTGTGACCGGCTGAAATATGAGAAGACCATATTCTTTAGGCCTGATATGAATAAACTTCTTGATTCGTATATCTAGACTGACTTACAATACAAAATATAAAGTCTTGGAAAATATTTCATAAAATAAAGTCACCAGCTTTTTGTAGAAATTTTGACAAAATCTCCCTTGTAAATGGGATTTCTCGAAAATTCTACAAATCAAAATAGAGAATGGCTAAGTCCAAAAACTAATTAATACAACAGTTGACTGTTATTTCATACAGGATAACCCAAAATGAAACAGAGCATCTCTAGTATGTGGAATAGAGTAATCACATGAAACACTATTTATCAAAAGTTTCTTAATATGAAACACTATTACAACATGTTCCATTCTTACAATTCATTATATTTAAGATAACAAAAGGACATTGATCAATAGGCAACATCTGAGTCCTTGAACATGCGTAACAGCAGCAAAACTCCTTATTCCTTGAAGCAAAACTCAATATTTGAATGAGAGGAGCGATCAGAGTAGTGATAGCTATTTCACTTGCATCCCATATTGAAAAATAAACGAGATAAAACATAATCAGCTAAGAACAAAAATTTTTAGCAAGTAGAAGAAGATATAAGCAAAAGAAAAGTAAAACCTAATCTGAATGACAACAATATAATACTTGAAAAATTAAGGCAGCTAGTTTAATTTATTACCTCAAGGGAAACTTGTTATAGATATTCAACCAAAGCTTTTTAAATAGAGGGCCAAGGCAACATAAAGTTGATCTGCCAAGTGACCAATCCATCGGAAAAATTTGTGCCTCCATGCTCTAACCAGGAAGAGAGAACCACAAACTCCCCAAAAGCCCACTGCAAATCCAACCCCCATACCAAGATACAATGACTTTAGAAAGCTGTCATCTTCATCTTCTTCAGCTAGCTTTGAGCCATGAGTTTCTTCCTTTTTGTTACACTTCTTTGGCAGAGGATCTCCACAAAGTTCGGGATTGCCAAGAAAACTCCAAGAATCAAAACTTTGAATTTGGGTTCCCGATGGAATTTGTCCGATGAAATTGTTGTATGAGAGGTTCAAATAAGCAAGAAATGACACATTAGAGATGGTTGAAGGAATTTCTCCGAGAAGTTTATTGTAGCTGAGATCAAGAGATTCTAAGTTTTTCATGCCTCCAATTTCTTTGGGAATTTTTCCAGTCAAATAGTTTCGAGACAAGTTCAAGGATAATATTTTACTCATACTAACCAGTTCTTCAGGAATTTCTCCAGACAAGCTATTAGCAGAAAGATCAACAATGCCTTGTTCAAAACTTAGAAAACTATCAACTTGATAGTCTAATTTTTTTTCCTTTAGTAGATATGTGCACTATTTCATCAGACGCATCTATCATATAAGTTGAATCTGCGATGTTGTGTAGGCAGTGAGGTATGGATCCAGAAAGCTTATTTTCAGCAAGATCGAGTATATTCAAATAAGAAAATTTGCACAAGATTGTTGGAATATTGCCACTAAATTGATTGGTCCTCAATTTAATAACTACCAAATGCTCCGCCATGGGAATTGGCAAACTTCCAGAAAACTTATTTCGCTCTAAAAGCAAGTATTCCAAATTTGTCCAAGTTAGATTGTCTAATGAAAATTTTCCAAAGAAACCATTGTCACTTAAATCCAACATTTCAAGATTCAATGAAGTCAAGGAGGGAGGGACTTTACCTGTTAGCTTGTTACTCCCCAAACTAAGGTATCTTAATTTTTTCCAATTGCCCCAGCAATCAGGAAGTGTTCCACTCAAATTATTATATGATAAATCCAACACCTCCAAGTTTTCACTCTCTTGATGGCACAATAATGAGAAAATAGATCCTGACAAAGAGTTGTAAGATGCACCAAAGTGGGAGATATTTGCTGATAGTATGATCTTGGATATGTTATGACCACCAATCAAGTTTTTTGAAATATCAACACTATCAATTCTTGATATAAAGCTCCAAAACACATCTGCATCAATGTTTGAAATTCCTGATGCGGAAATATCCAAACAACGTAAAGACTGCTGTGTATATAGCCATGGTGGAATATTAGGACCTATGCTTGTGTTACTCACCTGCAATGTCTCAAGTTGAAATGGTGGGACCCATTTAGGATCAAAGTGAAGTTTGAAACTTGTTGAACTTAAGTCCAAATATGTTAAACTTGAAAGATTGGCCAAGTTCTTTTCAGAAAGATCGCCATTCAATTGATTGTGGGACAAGTCTAACATGGACAAGGAAGAAATATTTCCAAGAGATGATGGAATTACGCCATGGAACAAATTCTGACTGATACCCAACCATTGCAACTGTTCATATTGGCCAAACCAATATGGAATTGATCCTTCAAGATTATTAGAACTAAAATCTAAAAGCTTGAGGTTCTGAAGATTGAACAAGGACTTTGGTAATTGGCCATGGAAATTGCAACCCCTAAGGTCAAGATGGTAGATGTGATGGGTGATATTAAACAATGAATCAGGTAACTTCACCATATGATTAAAAGAAAGAACAAGAACTGTAAGTGACGTAAAATTGACATAATCACCAGACGGAAAATTTGTGAGTCCACAAGACATCAAGTTTAACTCAGAGAGTGAAGGAAGCATGGCTATATGCTGGAGCCATTTGGTATCATTTCCTATATCAACATAACTTAGGTCAAGATATTTTATGGAAGAAAGTTGAGAAAGCCAATGAAGGTCATTTATGAATAAGTCATCATTATCTGAAATGTCAAGATAACGAAGAGCAACAGAGAAACTTGCTGAGTGATTGGAAAGAGCAGCGAGTGATTGGTTGTGAAATTTGTGAGCATCAAAGAGAGATTTGGAGATTTGGCATGGTGGCATACTCACAGTTTTGAAGTCATTTTTGCTCAAGTCCAAGCTGTTGAGAAATTCAAGTTGAAGCACACACAGATTAATGTCACCTCCTAATGTGTAAGTGGTGGAAAGAGAAAGCTCTGTGACTCTTCCGGTGATGTTGTCGCAGTGAACTCCCTCCCATAAACAGCAATCTTCTTCAACTGTCCAAGAAGAGAGTTTGTTGTCTGGATCAACCACTCCTTGTTTGAAGATTAAAAGTAGCCTTTTGTCATTTTCATTGCAACGCATCAACCTGTTTGACATAGCCATCTTTCTGTTGAATGTTGTTGCAAATAGCAGAAACAACAAAACAAAAGAAATTCGTGAAGCGATGCTGGCCATTGTGGTAAGTTTGAGTATAATGGCCTAATGAAGCCTTTACATGATATATATGTGTGTATATATACTGGAAAATCTGAAGTAAACAAAAGTTTAAATGCTTAAAAATTTATAACCACATGATATTCATTGTGAAGGCCGATAGCTAGTGATTTGTTTTTTTATTTTAAAAATGCTTGCAAAGAAAACAAATCGCACCACGAATGGCATGGAGTTTAATTATTACAATGTTTTTATTATTTATTGAAGGAGCATATATACAGACACATATTGAAGTGAAAGTGAATTCATTTTGTTTATTTTTCTTGTAACCACTTCTTTTAGATGGTCTTAGCTCTTCTAATACTTCCAAGTCTTTCCATCTTTTCAAAGAAAAGTTGAAACATTAATAAATTCATTTTAACAACTCATCTTCTTTTTAAATTTCCACAGTCAAATCATTTGAATGCTTCAAAAAGTAAAAGTTTCTTAAACAACAAGTTAAACATTTTATTTTTCCATGACATATAATACAACCATTCACTGAAGGTTAGACTTTTTATGTTCAGTTCATATTAACAACATCAGGGACAAGGTGTTACAGGGATACGACGCACGATCATATAAATCTTGAAATTCAATAGTTTGGGGGGATTTTTTTTATTTCAAAACAAGAATGTTTGCAAGTTATTCAAACGTAAATCAACGATTTATTCATTGAAATAAAAATAATTATTTTTTGTTTTTACTTTAGCTAGGAAATGAAAAAATTAATCAATTTTGTATATAATCTTTTAGTGCGGCCTAAAAATTAAGTTTAATTGATATACTTTTTCAAAGAAAAATTGCACATAACTTTCGAAAATAACAAAGTCGGGATATGTAGAAGTAGACATGCTCTCCCAAAATGGAGGGGAAAACGCAACGAAAGAGTTGCTATCAGCAAGAATGACGTCCACTGTAGAAAATAAGAACTTTTTTTTTAAAAAAAAATTATAGTTACGTATGTAATGGACAGTTTTAATTTATTTTCTTTAAACAAATTCTGAAGGTAGGGAAGAATAACATAGGAAGATTGATTGGTAGCAATTTAGTATTTTTAAATTTATATTTTAATTTAGTTTTTGTAAATAATTATAATTTTTATGGTCATTCTCAAGAAATGTTATGCTCTCTTTTATAACAATAAATATTATGCTCTATAGGTGATTCGTTTTAATTTTCTAAATGAACAATTCATTGGGGAAAAAGAGAAGGAAAGTAAATTACACGCTGATGGGGAAAAAAAAAAAATTCATTATCTTGGTGGGATGGTATACGATGACTTCCGCTTTGTGCTGCGACCAAATATTAAGGGTATCTTTAATAGCAAAATCCTACACCTAAACTTATTGAAAAAATTGCCCCATTCATGACGCTTGTAAAGTCTTTGTCCCAAGCTATACTCAATTTCAATCTTTCTACTCATTAATGGAACCCACCATAAGCCTTCCATTCTTATCATCTCTTTCAGTTTCCTTTGGTAAAAGAGATTCTCACCTCTAGTTAAATTGGTACTGGTGCAATTTACCAGTTAAAACACAGATGCTCAATGATAATAACGGAAATCGAAAGGAAGGAAAGTAATGTAATATACTGTGGCAGTAATTGAAACAACAGATTCTTGAAGTCCATCGCCAATTCATCATAGCTCACTGGAGCAACTTTGGAAAATATTTGATGTATAGTGATGAACGACACATTTTAATTATTTTATGATGATTTTTCTATCATGCACGTAACCAAATGTCTCTTATTATAAAGGCCTGTCGGCGAAACTTGTCTGGGATATTTTTTTCAGAGAAAAAAAATCATTCACACCTTTTGAAAGAGGCACTAAATCAAAATTCTGCACAACTAATTCTTTTTTGGCCAAGTGCCCAATTCAAAATTCTACTTTGTTGTGTGATTTTCTCTTCTGCGGTGAGGCCATCATTTATACTTCTGTAGGCTGTAGAACAAGAGAGGGCCTTTCAGCGCCCATGTATGTTGGTTCTTGATGCTTTCACACCAAACAGAAAAGAGGGAAAAATCAAGGAGATCACCAAAAAAATAGTCTCTCTCAACATGACAAACTAAAATTTAAATATATGAAAAAAGTACTCATATTTAGTACCTAATAATTTTTTAATAAGAAGATAATTATGCGTAGCAAAAAAAAACAAGAAGAGAAAAAGGGTTAATATGTGAGTAAATTAAAGAAATTTTGAAGGGAAAAAACTATCGTCCAACGGGTTGTGTCTTAGGAAGGCAATGTTAAGTTGCTTCATTGGTAACGCCGGAGGTCCAAGGGTTGTCCAAGGCTCCAAGCATACAAAAACCTTGAAAGCCTCAAAGACAAAACGTCCTCGTTTCATTGAAAGAGACTCAAATTGTATTAGATTTCCAGATTTAAACTTACCTCTTCTATAAATGATTTATGAAACCCGATAACCGTTGTCAAGGGGGGAAAAGGAGAAGTAGATAAATAGCAAAAGACGTACATATTTTTTGTTGGGTCCTTCGGTATCAACACAGTATTCATTCATATAGTATCAAAATTATATCATAGCCTGCACCATATGATATAAACAAGAAAAAGAACTGCTGTGTTCTTAACATGAGAATAACATGACTCGCTAAGTTGCTATAAATTATATATCATATGTTGATCTCTGAAGCAAGCAAAAGTTTAAATGCCTTGAAAAATTGATAACCACACATGATTTTTCTTATTGTCAAGTCTACTAATAATATTCCAAATCTTCCCCTCTTTTCAATAGAAATCATGTCACGAATGCATCCGACGTACTCCAATTACTCCACATCATGTTTACTTATTTTCTTATCCTTTTCAATTTCCAAAACCAAATTGAATTACTGTATATTTTTAACTACATCTTTTTTAAAATATTATGAATAAGAAAATACCACAGATATAATATAATATATTATACATTTAGATCCTTTTAAAGTTAGTAGGTGGTTGGTAAAAGCTGGAAACAATTATGTATGAAAATATTATTGAAGGCCTATAGCTAAGTGATTTTTTTTATTTTAAAAATGTTTGAAAACATAACAAATCCTATATATGGGCCCCATGAATGGCATGGTGAGCTTAAAGAATAATCAACACTATTTTATGAATCATAAATAAAATAAATTATTATAAATTTATATTTTATATTATTGTAAATTATACAAGGAATATACAAAGACATCACACGTACTCACGTATTGAAATCAAAGTGAATTAATTTTATTTATTTTTGTTTTAGTCCAGAAATGAATAAATTAATTCAGATCATTGAAACTTGAATAAATATTTGTGGTCTGAATTTTGATTTGTATGCATAAGGAATTGGACAAAATTTTACTGACCCGAAAATAATAAACCCTATATACGATTTCTTATCAAATTGAATATAACCCAAAAAAAATTATTGCTAATTGCTTCTTTCCTTTCCTATTCACATGCCTTCCAAATACAAGTGAGTGGATAAATATATGTGAGAGTGTGTGTCTATAACAAAATCAAATACTTACCCTTAAAATTTACTATACATTCAGGCTTTTATAGATTCAAAGGAAAATTGATTTTATATACAAAATATTTAACTGATATATAAATTTAATTATTTATGTTTTCTTCAACTCTACTCAATTCGAATACATTTTACACACACACACATATAATATAGGTTGGCAGAAACAAGTTGTAATTTGAAATAACAAAACAAATGAAAATTTCAAAATGAAAACGTCATCACGATTTATTTGAGGAGAAATCAAGTCTTTATTATTTAGATTACATGGTCACGATGTACATAAGTTGCGAAAAATGAAAATCATCGTTGGCAAATAAAAAAAATGAAAATCATTACAAATAAAGTGTTTACTAGAAAATATTGGAAAAACAAAAAGTACACAAACATTTAAATATCTAAAAAATCTATAACCATATATTTTTTTTTAGTCAAGTCTTCTAATACTTCCAAGTCTTCCCATCATTTTAGAGGAAAAATAGGAATATTAATGCATTCATTTTCATATCATTTTCCATTGCACAAGCATTTAAATGTCTAAAAAATATATGACCATATTTTTTTTTAATGGTCAAGTCTTCTAATACTTCCAAGTCTTCCCATCTTTTAGAGGAAAATTTGGAATATTAATGCATTCATTTTCATATCATTTTCCATTACACTAACATTTAAATGTCTAAGAAATCTATAACCATATTTTTTTTATGGTCAAGTCTTCCAATACTTCCAAGTCTCCCTATCTTCTAGAGGAAAAATTGGAATATTAATGCATTCATTTTCATACCATTTTCCATTCTTATCTTCTTTTCCAATTTCTACAACCAAATTGTAAGGAATAAATCAGAGGATTTTTTCCCCCTTCAATTAGATGTTTTCTGGGAATGCAATTTTAAATTAAGAAAAATATCCCATACATTATCATATAGACCTTCTATGTTCAGCTCATATTATAACATCAATTATATATCATGCGTTGATCTCTGTAGCAAGCAAAAATTTAAATGCCTTGAAAAATTGATAGCCACACATGATATTTCTTATTGTCAAGTCTCCTACTAATATTTACAAATCTTCCCGTCTTTTCAATGGAAATCGTGTCATGAATCCAATTTCTCCACATCATGTTACCTGCCTTATATTCTTATCTTTTCAATTTCCAAAACCAAGTTGAATTAGTACCGAATCTTTTTAACTACATCTTTTCGTTTAACATTGTGAATAAGAAAATACCACAGATATAATCTGTTGTTTGCTTAAATCCTTTTAAATTTGGTACTTGTTAGGGAAAAACTGGAAGCAATTACGTATAAAAATATAGAAGGCCAATTGCTCAGTGATTTCTTTATTTTAAAAATGTTTTCGCAAACAAAACAAATCCTATGCAATGACTTATAAATAAAATAACTTATTATAATTTATTTTATACACAGACACACTCAGTCACGTAGTCAAAGTAAATTAATTTCATTTATTTTTTTTAGTCCAGAAATGAATAACTTGATTCAGATCATTGAAATTGGAATAAATATTTGTGCTCTGAAGTTTGATTTTTACGCAAAAGAAGTTGGACAAAATTTTAGTATGACCCGAGAATAATAAACCTTATATACGATTTCTTATCAAATTTAATATAAACCCAAAAATCACAAAAATTGCGTGTGAAATTCCATAAAACTACATATGGCTCTTTGAGCTCCAAATTTTCTTTTTCCTTTTTAGCTTATTTATTGCTAATTATTCTTCTTCTTTTTTTTTTTGATCAGGCTAATTATTCTTCTTTCCTTTCCTATTCACATGCCTTCCAAATACACGTGGGTGGATATATATATATAAATATATATAAATAAAATTAAATACCTTACCTTTAAAATTTACTATAGATTCAGGCTTTTATAGGTCCAAAGGAAAATTGATCTTATACACAAAATATTTAACTGACGTATAATTTTAATCATTTATGTCTTCTTCAACTCTATTTCGAATAAATTATATATACACACATAATGTAGGTTGGCCAAAAAAAAATTGTAGAAAGCATTCATTCATTATCTTTAGTCCAAACACACCACAAAATTATATACCTCTCAAATTCAAATTATATTATATGTTCACGTAACAAAACAAATGAAATTTTCAAAATGAAACCGTTATCATGATTTATTTAGATTACACGGTCAGGATGTACATAAATTGTGAAAAATGAAAATCATTACAAATAAAGTGGTTATTAGAAAATATTAGAAAAAGCAAACAAACATTTAAATGGCCAAAAAAAAATAACCATATATTTTTTTTAATAGTCAAGTCTTCTAATACTCCCAAGTCTTCTCATCAAATTAGAGTATTAATACATTCATTTTCATATCATTTTCCATTCTTATTCAATTTCCATAGCCAAATCGTTTGAAACACTTCAACAAGATAAAATTCTTAAGCAACAAATTAAAGGATTTTTTTCCCATTCAATTAGAGGTTTTCTTGGAATACAACTTTTGTCTTTTGAAGTAAGAAAAATATCCTATAAATTATCATTTAGACCTTTTATGTTCAGTTCATATTTTAACAACATCAATGACTTGTGGTGTTGCCAAGAAACCACACACAATCCTATAAATCTTGAAACTGACACGATTGTCTGTGGGATGTTTTTAATTTCAAACTAGTGTTTGCAAATAATTCACACATGGTACAATGATGTTCCTAGTCTTTCAGTCCTCTTTCAAGAAACTTCACAACTTTCATGTCAAAAGTTACTGGAATCTAGACTAATTGAGATCAAGCCAAATTTGACGTATTGATCAAGATATTGTCCCATCCAGAATGCTTGTAAAGTATTCATTCCAAACTGTACTCAAATTCAGTCTCCGCTCATTAATGAAACCCACCAAGGAGCTTCCATTGTTGTCATCCCTCTTGATTTCCTTTAGGGAAAGAGATTTTGCCAATTTTTTCAAACATCATTTTCTACCAAATTGCATTGACCAGTCCAAGAGCGATTACCCCATTCATGACACTTGTAAAGTCTTTAGTTCTTTTCCAAGAAACTTCACAACTTTCAACTGTAGAATTTATTGGGACCAATACTAATTTGGATTATGCGAGAAAAGATGTAGCATATTGAAGATATTGCCCCATCCATGACGCTTGTAAAGTCTTTGTCCCAAACTATCCTCAATTTCAATCTTTTTGCTCATTAATGGAACCCACCATAAAACTTCCATTGTTATCATCTCTTTCGGTTCCTTTGATAAAAGAGATCCTCAACTGCAAGTGACCTTTAGCTAAACTGATAAAACCCTTTTACCTGTTAAAAGAGATGCTCAATGATAATAAGTGATCATAAATGAAGTCATTTTACTCATCCATAGCCTGTAACTGCTTTGCAAGGAAGGGGAGTAATGTAATATATTGTGGAAGTAATTGAAACATCAGATTCTCTAAGTGCACTATCATTCATCATAGCTTATTGAAGAAACTTTGGAAAATATTTTATGTAGAACGACACATTTTAATTATTTTATGATGATATTTCTAACATGCACATCACTAAAAGTCTCTTATTATAAAGACCCATTGGCGAAACTTGTCTGGGAGATTTTTTTTTTAACCAAAAAAAAAAATCATTCACACCTTTTAAAAGAGGCACTAAATCAAGTTGCTCAATATTTCGTGATTCTGCACAAACACTTAATTCAGAATTTTACTTTGTTATGTGATTTTCTCTTCTGGGATTATGTGATTATTTTTTTTTTTTAAGGTAGTCATCAACTATACCAACCCAATGAGATGAATTTTCCTCTCAGCGTGAAATTTACTTCGCTCTTTTAGTCTCATATCTTTAATCATTTTAGAGACTATTAGTCGTATAATTTCCTTCATTGTGTGTGTGTGTGTGTGTGTGTGTGTGTGTGTAAACCACAGCGGAACAGAGCATCTCCAGTGTCCAAACAGAATGTTATTATTAGATCGTCTAAGCCACCAGCTTTATGGCAATTCACTGTGTTGCAAGCTCCAAATTTTGCTATCTTCAACATCCAAATTAATATCCTGTAAGCCACCAAGCCTGTAAATCTTACAGATTACAACATTCATATGCCCTTTCGTTTGCATTTTTACTTGGTTTTAACTCATAACACATGATCAAAGTTTAACGTAAAATCACACATCACATGGAACACTATTCATAAAAGGTTTCTTCACAACATGGGACACATGCGCAGTAATGGCTATTTTTACAACATGTTCTCTCCTCACAATTCACTAAAGATAACCAAAGGACATTCAATAGACAACAATAGAGTCCTTGACAGTGCGTAACAGTAGCAGAACTCCTTATTCGTTGAAGCAGAACTCAGTATTTGAATAACGATCAGAGTAGTTTTTAAATAAAGGCAACTAATTTAAATGATAACAGTACTTGAAAAATCAAGGAAGCTAATTTATTACCTGAAGAGATATTTGTCATTGATACTCAGCTAAGCTTTTGAAACAGGGGGCCCAGGCAACATAAAGTTGATCTACCAAGTGATCAAACCATTGGAAAAGACTGTATCTCCATGCTCTAATGAAGAAGAGAGAATCACAAATTTCCTAGAAGCCCACTGCAAATCCAACCCTCGTACCAAGATACAATGACTTCAGAAAGTTTTCGTCTTCATTTTTTGAGTTGTGGGTTTCTTCTTTTTTGTTGCACTTCTTTGGAAGAGGATCTCCGCAAAGTTCATGATTGACAACAAAACTCCAAGACTCAAAACTTAGAATTTGGGTTCGCAGTGGAATTTGTCCCATAAAATTATTGTATGAGACGTTTAGATGAGTAAGAAAAGATAAATTGGAGATTGTTGAAGGAATTTCTTTATAAAGTCTATTGCAGCTGAGATCAAGAGATTCCAAGTTTTTCATGCCTCCAATTTCTTTGAGAATCTTTCCATTTAAATGGTTTCTAGAGAAGTTTAAAGACCATAATGGATAGATACTGAACAATTCCCTAGGGATTTCTCTAGGCAAGCAGTTAGCCGAAACATCAATAATAACACTCAGAGAAGATGGAGGATGATGTTGGTAGTCTAATTCTCTTCCTTTAGTAAATATGCGCATTATTTCACTAGACTTATATGTGATATAAAATAAATTCGTGATGTTGTGTAGGCAATGAGGTATGGATGCAGAAAGGTTATTATTAGCAAGATCTAGTATCATCAAAGAAGATAATAACTATCAAATTTTGTGCCACCGGATATGGCAAACTTCCAAAAAATTTGTTTTGATCTAAAATGAGGTATTGGAAATCTGTCCAATTTAACAAGTTCAATGAAAATTTGCCAAAGAAACTATTATAACTCAAATGTAACAATAGAAGATTCAATGAAGCCAATGAAGGAGGAACTTAACTTGTTAGCTTATTACTCTCCAATTTAAAGTATTCTAACTGTTTCCAATTGGCCCAACAATCAGGAAGTTCTCCACTCAAATGATTATATGATAAGTCCGAATCACCTAACTTGCTTCCCTATTACAGTCTAGATCGCAGAATAATGAGAAAATAGATTCTGACAGAGTTATGAAATACATAGAAGTAGGAGACATTTGCTGATAGTGTGACATTGGATATGTCATCACCAATCAAGTTGTTTGACATATCAACAACATCAATTCCTGTTAAAAAGCTCCAAAATACATTTGCATCAATTGTTGAAATCCCTGATCTTGAAATGTCTAGATATTGTAGAGATCACTGTGAATATAGCCATGTCAGAACATCAGGACCTATGCTTGTGTTACTCATATCCAAACCCTTGAGTAGAAATTGTGGGACCCAATCAGGATCAAAAACATATCTGAAAGCATTTGAACACAAGTTTAAATGGAACAAGTTTGAGAGATTAGCAAAATTCTTTTATGAAACAACACCGCCCAAGGAATTGCCTCCAATGTATAGTTTAAGTAGGCCATTGAGTTGCCCAAGCCTTATTGGAAGATTGCCACCCAGTTGATTGTATGACATATCTAAGTAATCTAAGGAAGAAATGTTTCCAAATAAATGATGGAATTGAATTAGAAAACAAATTATTAGAGATATCAAATTCCATCGAAACTTTCATTCTGGCCTAACCAGTCTGGAATTGATCCGTTAAGCTTAGCATGGTTCAGCCTTAAGCTGCTTAATTGTCGAAGCTTAAACGAGGCTACTGACACTTGCCCATGCAAGTTGTTTCTGCTGAGGTCAAGATCAAAGATATCTCTTGTGAAATTAAAGAACGAATTATCTAAAGGGTTGATAAGATTGCCAGAAAGATCAAGACTCACGAGCTTTGTAAAATTGACATGGTTGAGGAATGGAAAATCTCTCAGACCACAACCTCTCAAGTGTGATTCAGATGGTGAAGGAAGCATAGCCCTATATGGCGGAGCCATTTGGTTTCATTTCCAATATCAATGTAACTCAGGTCAAGATATTCCAAGGAAGAAAGTTGAGAAAGCCAATGAAGATCATTTATGGTCAACTCTGGATTCATTGCAAAGTCAAGGTATTTTAGGGCAGCAAAGAATTGGCTGATGGTGTACTCACAGTTGTAAATTATTGTGAAATAAGTGCAGGCTGCTGAGGAATTCAAGTTGAAGCAAACACAGATTAATCTCACCTCGTAATCCTTGGCCAGCAAGATGAAGCCCTGTGACTCTACCTGTGTCGTTGTTACAGAGAACTCCAACCCATGAACAGCAATCTTCTTCACCAGTCCATGAGGTGAGTTTGTTTGAAGGATCTACAACTCCTTCCCTGGAGATCAAAAGGAGTCTTTGATCATTATTGTTGCAACGAATTGAACTGTTTGTGCCACATTTGCTTCATTCGAATGTTGCTGCAAATAGCAGAAAGAGCAGAACAGATGAAACTTGTGATGTGAAACTCGCCATCATGTTTAACTTGAGTTGAATGAAATCATCATGGCATGTGTGTATCTATACATAGTAATTTCGGAAAGTGAAAGCCAAAAGAAATGTTGGAAAATCTGAATTAAACGAAAACTTGAATGCCTAAAGAAGAGTATAACCATGCATGTTGCATTTATTACATGTATATAATATATGGTCCGTTTTGTCATTTACGTCCTTTTATTTTCATCCACATTGGCTTCCTATTAACATAAATGACACTTTCTTAGGGAAAAACAGTGCAACAACATATGAATTTGTGGAAACATTACATATGCCCCCGCCATCCCCCAACCCCCAAAAAGTAAAAAAGAAAAATCAGCAGTTTCGACGTCCTTGCCTGCCGCTTTTATCTTTTTTATGCAAGTTGAATTTCAAATGATTAATTCATTATGATTAACACACACACGCACACACGCACACACCCCATGCGTTCACGTATATGATTTATTCATTCATTAATTAAAATTTCATAATCTCATTTATTCATTCTGATTAATCCCCTTTCTATTATGCTTAAAGTAGTCTTTCCTCCCAAATGACACTCAATTTCAGTAAAGTCAGTCATTATTGAAAGGAACCCACAGAGGAGCTTATGTTTTCTCTTATCATCCTTCTCTGTTTGCTTTGATGAAAGAGATATTGCCAATTTGGTCAAAACATAAATCTTAAACCTTGTTGTCATGGGCTTCAAAAATCAACACATGAAGTCCCAATTCAAAACAGTGTAGGGATCCATTTATGACGCTTGTAAAGTTCTTCGTCCATAATTATACTGAATTTCATTCTGACCAATAGAACCCACGCAGCGTTAAGCTTCCTCCATTGCCATCTTCATCAATTTCCCTTGATGAAAGAGATATTGCCAATTTCGTCAAACATCAATCAAAATGAACTGATGTGACCTAAGGCTAAGTTCAAATTTTTCGATGGGTCTGGTTCCCCAAAAATCAAGGCTCATAACAGAAGCAATGGCCATCCTCCAGGGAACTTAAGTACTAGTAATAATTTAATTAATATTTGTTACTCAATAACTGAGTTCTTCCAATACGCAAGTCGTAACCTACCCAAAGCATGCAGTACACATCATTGATGACTCTGTTATTTGAAACAGTATAAAGCGTAATGGAAGAGAAACTCAAATGTCAAACAGAACGTCGTTAGATCCTCTTATCTTGAACTGTTTCCTTTGCCTGTTTCCTTAGGGTTCATCAATATTATAGCTATATCTAATATATTTCAAAAACCAAGCAGTCTTACTCTTATATGACTAGTTGAGTTTATTATTATTATTTTTTTTTTTGCTAAAGCACACAAGCAATTCTATTTGAGGTATTGTTGGGCATTAAATGTGGGTATCTTTCTTAACAGAGATTCGAACCTTAATTCATCATGTTATGAGGGACTAACCCTTTTTGCTAAACCCAAGCCCCATTGGTGTTGAGTTTATTAATTGTTCTTCTGGTTACACTACTCAAATTTTGTGTCTGTGTCCGTGTTTGCATACAGATTTTTAATTTTAATCATTTGAAATATAAACGATGTATGCGAAGCAGAACTCAATATTTGAATTAATTTTTTTCATTTTTCTTTTAGTCTAGAAATGAATAAATAATTCAATGAGCTCTTTGAAATTTGAATAAAAATTTGTGTGCCGAAGTTTGATTATCATGTATAAGAAATTGGACAAGAGTTTAGTATGACCGAAAAATAACAAAGTTTATGTACAATTCTTATAAATTTAATATAACCAAAAAAAAATAAAAATTGAGTACAACTTCCATAAAAAGAAATTGTTAGTGGCTTTTTCTCCTTTCCTATTCAAATGCCTTCCAGTTCCAAAGACGTGAGCGGAAATTCAAAAGATAACGAAGTATTGTTTAAAAAATGTATGTATTTTTTATGGTCAAGACTTCTAAGTCTTCCCATTTTTTCGAGATATTGCCAATTTTTTCAAACATAAGTCGTGAACGCTGTTGTCTTGGGTTTCAAAAATATACTGTGTATAATTAATCATCACTTTGCAACAAAAATATACACATCTCTGCAATGCAGTGTAAGGAAATGAATTTCTGCCTATGAAGTCACACATTCATTTATAAATGAATTTTTTAGTGCACTGTTGATTTGCTAAATAAATTAAGCAATGAGTGAATAATAATCAAGTCAAATTGATCACTGCATTTACTCATACCAAGTTCTCTCAAACTGTGACTTGAGCTGTGATGAGCATGCTATATCCTCCATATGCTCTTCCATATGTGGAGTGTTAACTCAAATACAGAGATCATCAATTTTCAATTCCAAAAGCATACTTGAACTTTTCATCATTGAAAGAGAAAATAATCAAAGTTTTGGAGTACAACGATATTCACAGAAAGGCTTTTCTGAGACATGACAACAGACACAGATATTCTGATAAATATTACTCCTCCGGTCCTTAATATAGGACCTAATTGTTGAGTTGGTTTTGGTCCTAAATATAAGACCCATTTGGTTAAAAATTTTAGAGGGGAGGGAAGTCAAAATGTCCCCTCCCCTCCCCTCCCTCCCCCATTTTAGCTCCCCTCTAAATTAGGGGTTTTTGAAGGGGAGCTAAATTTTTGGACCATTATACCCGTATAATTTTTTTAATATTCCACTTCTACCTATAAAATATTATTATAATATTTATTTTAAATAAAAAATATATTATCCTAAGTAAAAAATAAAAAATATAAATTATTATAATTAAAAAAATATTATAAAAAATATTTAAAAATTAAAAATTATTTAAATAAAAAATTATAATATTATAAAATTAATTTTTTAATAAATATATTATTTATTAAATATATTTTAAAGCTAAAAAAAGGATAGCCCAAAGAGAATAAAATTTCATTTTTCTTAGAGCATATAAAATTTTTTAATTTGATTATTTTAATTATATTATTATATTAATTAGAATAAAAAATTACTGTACCAATTTTTTAATGCACATATTAACATGATAAGACTGAATTTTTATTAAATTATATAATTTAAATTAAGATATAAATTAATTTATATAATATATCAATAAAAAATATAAACTAACATGTAAGAATAAAATGGTAAATTAATTATTACTATCTCTCCCCTCCCTTCTTTGAACCAAACAAGGGACCATTAAATATTCTCCCCTCCCTTCCTTTTTAATCAAACCAAACAAAGTAAGGATAAAACCTTCCCTCCCCTCCCCTACCCCTCACTCCCCTCAAACCAAACAGGCCTTAAGGAATCTACAACATTTTAGAAAGGTCCCAGTGTCGACTTATTATATTAGCAGAATGACACAACAGTGTAAAAAACACCGTAATAATGGTGCCACGTATGATGGATCAAGGAGAACCGTGGCTAAATCATCATCATCGAAAATAACTTGACATCAACGGTCAGCAATAGAGGAAGGATTGTTTTGGTAATTTTATGAATGCATATTAATGCAATGATTGTTTAACTTAACCAACCTCTCCATGTCTGGTTTTTATCGATGTACTACTTCTCTCCAATGACTTTCTCTGGAACTGAAATCTCATGTCTGCTTCAAGCAATAAGCAGACACATGGCTTGGGACTCTAATGTTTCCTATTGGTGAATGTCCTTTCATTATCTTAGATTCTGGGGATAGTGAGGATATAGGATTTTGTGATACTAGTCGTTAGCGCATGGTATTTTCTCCAACTGATAACAACTAAGAAGCCTTTGTTGAAAATTTTTTCATGTCACATATATATGATAGCATTCGCTCTGATTATTTTGTTATTATTATATATAGGCACATATACAAATCTAAACACTATCATTTGAAATTTTATTTGAAAAGATGATTACGCAAATATAACTAACAGATGTTAATGTGGCAAGCAAACCTTAACAAATAATACTTTTGATTTTTAATATAAGAACTAGATAACTAGTTTATGAATATCAAAAAAATTAATTATGTTAGTTATTTATAATAAATAGCTGTTATTCTTCTTAAAATATCTCTGTTAATTATGTGCGTTAAAAATACTTAGTGATACAGGCTCCTTATGTGCAACCACGCTATGAGAATTATTTAAAGATAAAATGGATAAATAACATTATAGACAAAAAGGATTAGGGTCTTATATTTAGATTTAAATTGAATCTCTAGCTAGCTCATATATTAAAGATTATAAGTAGCAATAATTTAGTGATAATCTTTTTGCAAGAAATTTTTATCAATAGACTACAAACAATGAAAGAATTTCTTCAAATGCTATATAGTGGAATTATTTCCCCAAAAACTACCGTCAAAGTTGTTCTTGGCTTGAACAACTTCTAAAGATCATCTAAATAAGAACAATTTCTTCAATAAATGTTGTTTCGTGTGCAATTGAACTTCATTTTGGTATGAATAACTTTTAAACTTCATCAGCCTTTGAACAACTTCTTTCCAATCTCTCACCACACAAATACCCCTACAAGAATTTTAATAATGATCATATCATTAGAATAATGAGTTAATCATTATGTAATGATAATAGTAATATATTACATTAATTAAAAAGTGATTAAAGAAAATAAGTAATAATTAATTTTTATAAAATTAATAATAAATAATAATTAAATTGACATGAACAAAAAATAAGAATTAATTTACCTAACAAATAATGACTCCCAATGCCACATCTTGGTCTCCTCCATGCATGCTGTGGTTGTTGTTTGTGAAAGACCCCAAATTAGCACTGCCTCATGTTTCTGTTCCGGACTTGAGGTACATCGATTGGGGTGAGCTGCGAATAACGGGTTTCGAAGAGGTCGTGTTTGATAAGGATAATACCATTACTGCTCCTTACTGTTTGACCCTTTGGCCTCCTCTTGCTTCTTCGATGGAAGGTTGTAAATCGGCGTTTGATCCTGATATTGCTGTCTTCAGTAACTCTGCTGGTAAGTGTAGTATGAAGCTAGTTCAGAATTGGAGCTGTAAGGTATTCTATAAGCTATGAAGTAGCTGTAGCTATACTTCAAAGAAAGAATCTTGTTGTCAAATAGATATGGTACTTAGATTATTTATAAACACCGTATATTTCATCCTGTGGATCTTGGAGTGCTGGTACCTCTAAGCCAATACGTATCTAAAACACTTATATTTTGTTGTTTGAAGTGCGTCTTCCATTTCCTGTCTGTATCAGTGTCAATATTGGTGCTTTTAGGCATGAAGCAATTTGTTCTGAATTCTTCGGTACGGGCATGTTGCTTACAGGACTTCTGTTATGTTACTTGTGTCTGATGAATTAGGACTTCATGAGTATGATCATGATGGTTTCAAAGCTAAGGCGCTTGAGGAGGCAATTGGGATTAGAGTCATAAGGCACAGTAAGTGTTTCTTTTGGGACATGTCTCCTGTCTTTAAACGTTAGACGTGAAATATTCATTTGGATTGTCAGTAATAAAGTATTGTTGGTGTTGATGTCTTTATATATTTGCATGCCTTAGGGGTGAAGAAACCAGCTGGATCAGCCGATGAAATTGAAAAGCATTTTGGTTGAGTCCTCACAACTAATCATGGTAAAGAAAAATTTAGAATACTTCATTGTCACTTAGTTTTGTTTCATATTTTGAGAATTCTTGTCCCAGCATGAGTATATTGTGGCAGGTGGGTGATCGGCCCTTCACTGACATTGTTTATGGCAATCGAAATGGGTTTCTTACTATTTTGACCGAACCGTTTAGTCTTGCCAGGGAGCCATTTGTTGTTCGACAGGTTTGCTTCTTATGATACGTAGCTTTTCTTAGGTGCATTGTAATTTTCCCTGTTTATTATTATCTTTTGACTTCTGTTTTGAAGAAGAAAATTTTTTAATAAAAGAGAAATGAGACAACTCTGTATGGAGTGTTTTATGGGAATGAAGGAAACAGGGAAAAAAAACAGAGAGAAAACCATTGAGCAAAAATCCTATTCTGCCTCCTTCAAGAGACAGTTAATGGAACTGAGTACTAATAATATCAAAAGTATAAACCGCGAGTAGACTAGGAAGGAAACCTTGTTTCCAATCATATGTGAAGTTCGATAATGGTTCTTAATTAGCACAACCCAAGTTATTGCTCTCTGCAAATGATGCATATCTACAATTATTTGCCAAAGGCAAACACATTAAAGAATATTTATGTATGTCAATGTGAACCAAGTGCAACAAGCTCTTTTGCCCCCTTTCCTTTGTTTCAGCTTCCTGATGTTTAGAAATTTTTTGTATTTCATTCTTGAAATATGTTGTTTCGTATGTGGTATCTTGTTCAAATTTTCAGTATGTCCCTTATTTACAAGTTCATCTTTGTCATAGTTACCAATGTTAGCATTAGATTTGCTTGCTTTTGCAGCATAATCACATGTTACCATTTCATTATACATGAACACACGGACACACAGACACACACAGACACCCAAATACACATATATTATCAATTAGTTATTTACAAATGGGAATCCATCTTGTCATTTCATGATCAGTACTTCTTGACCTTTCCTCAATCTTCACTAACCGTTTGTTTGTACAAATATACCTTTATAGTTCTTCAGTTGCATCTTTCCATTTCATTTATCAAGTGTCTCCATTGAAATAATTGAGACTATGTGCTGGAGATAATGGTCACACTTTGGCATCAGCGGTGCATTCACTTACTTATGGCTATATTGCTGTTCCTGTGGTTGGTCTTGTCAGTTGAAGGTGCAAATCCCTGATTGCTAATGCATAGATTATTTACATGTTAGTGTCAATTCATATTTAGGTGCTATGTGTCATGTTTTTCTCTATTCACTGCTAAGTCCTTGATTGCCAATGCATAGATAATTTACATGTTGGTGTCAATTCGTGTTTAGGTGCTATGTGTAATGTTTTTTCTCTATTCACTGCTAAGTTATATATTTAAAAAAAAAAAAAAAAATCCTGTGTTGTAATTTGATTGAAAAACACAACAGCAAAAACCAAAGTATTGCACCGGGTTTTTTATTTATATGTTATTTGTGATAGCGTGACTGATGACAGGTGAGGAAACTGGAAACTTCCTTTGTAAATCATTGGCGTGGAAGAGGTTTGGAACCACCCTGTCACAAACTATAGCCTGACCCAATGCTTTGCGTGGAAGAGCCTCCTCCCCCTCAGTAAAACTGGAACCAAATCCACATAATTTTCCACAATGCTACTCTACACTACAGGAATCCATCATTGTCAATATCTTTTGATTGATTGTTTTTTTTGAGCAAAATCTTTTGATTGATTGTTGATGACATTAGATTCACACCAAAGGAGAATCTTCTTTTTGATAATAGAAAGCCAAATGGAGTGAGCCAAAAAAAAACAAAGGCTTAACTTCATCTCCTCTTCTTTTGTTCCTTTTCATTTTGGAGTCAATTATCTCCTCTTCTTTTGTTCCTTTTCATTTTGGAGTTATTTTCGACTCAGGCCTTTGTTACGCACCCAGCAGGTACGTCCTTCAGTAAAATTAAAGGGAAAAGTTAACTAATTTCACCATTACCTTTTTTTTTTTTTTGGGTCAAAACTAATTTCACCATTGTTGAAGTGGTAGTTGATCTTCTTGTTAAAACAAAACGTGATTTTTCAATTTTGCCCTTCGTTGGAATCGAATTACAATGAAGTACTTCCTCCCGTCCTATATATAAGTTTCACTTTTGGAGATGAGTTTGGTTCAAAATATAAGCTTTATTTTTTGTGTTTGCTTAAGCATTTATTACTTTTTTCCCTTCTATTTTGCCCTTAGCTGAGTATATTTAGTATTTAGTCTCTCTCATTAATTCCTTTGGAATTTCTCCAGACAAATTGAAATGGGTCCCACCATTTCAACGCGTGTGTGTCTATAAACATTCACACACACACACACATATAAAATGTAAAGACTTCATTGAGGCCATCATACTCGAACTCACTTACCACAATGGCGAGCTTCGCTTCACAAATATCTTTTCTTTTGTTGTTTCTGTTATTTGCTCCAACATTAAACAGGGCAATCAGTTGCAATGAAAATAATCGAAGTCTGCTTTTCATCATCAAACAAGGAGTGGTCGATCCAACCAACCAACTCTCATCATGGTTGAATATCAACAACAAATTTTCCTCGAGGTAATAAATTAGCTGCCCTGATTTTTTAACCATTGTTATTATTTTAATGAAATTTCATTTTCCTTTTTCCATTGCATCCTTTTCTACTTACCAAAACAATTTATTCTTAGCTGATTTTATTCTATCGTGTTTATTTTTCAATATGGGATGCAAGTGAAATAGCTATCACTACTCTGATCGTTCCTCTCATTCAAATATTGAGTTCTGATTCAAGGAATAAGCTGAGGAGTGCTGTTACGCGTGTCTAGGACTCAGATGTTGCCTATTGAATGACCTTTTGTTATTTTAAATTTAGTGAATTGTGGGAAGAGAATATGCTGTCATAATAGTTGTTACTGAGTAGAGTATGTGCGTCTCATATTGTTAAGAAACTTTTGATAAATAGTGTTTCATGTGGATTGCTCTGTTTGACATACTTGAGATGCTCTGTTTCATATTGGGTTATTCTGTACGAAATAACAGAGTCATTAACAGATAATAGGGTTTGAGAGATCCCTTAATTACACTTGAACTCTTGTATTGATTAGTTTTTGGACTTGGCCGTTCTACATGATAATCGGTCCCACTATTAAACAATGTAGCATAACAGTGCGTTGTTTTTTTTTTTTTTGGTACAAGTAATTAATTTTGTAGTTAACAAGTAGATGTAGCTATCAACTGGTCAAAATGAGTAATAAAAACAAAACTTAAGATATATTCCCTACCTTATCTCTTCTTGAACGGGAAAATCGGTAAAAAGAATTACATTATTAGCATTTCCTATAATTTATTAAACCTCTAAGATTGATTGTTCCAATTACATGGCACAATTACTTGCTTGTTTGGGCACAGTAAGGGAGATTAATATCAATATAAAACACAAATTTTAATATTTCCTGCCTAATCTCTCCTTGAAAACAAAAATTAGCAATTAGCATTGTATTGGTCAATCTTATTTCCTACACAATCTGATGAGCGCCGACTGTAAATATAAGAGGAGAATGACATTTTTATGGGATTATATTTACAACTGGTTCTTAGTGCAAATTTAAAACTAAAATTTTGTGATTTACAATTGAACGTGTCTAAATTTAGGCGTAATTGGAAATTTTTTTTTTTTTGCTAAAGCATAAGTATTCTCTTATTGGAAGTAATCCTATTTGAGGCATTGTCAGGCACTAAATATGGACACCTCTCCCAGTAGAGATTCGAATCTTGGTTCACCACATTGTAGGAGACTAGTCCCTTTCGCTAAATCCAACCCGTTGGTGGCGTAAGTGGAGGTTTTAATATGGTGTTTGCAATATAAAAATTAGCCCAAAAAAACAAATGGCTTCTTAGTCGAGATTTTTGTTTAGTTTTAGTCCAGAGTAAATTGGTCCAAGTTTTTAACCCAAAAAAAAACTCCAACCATGATGGTCAGCTTCACTTCAAAAACTTCATTTGTTTTCTTGTTTCTTTTGCTTGCAACAACATTCGATAGAGGCATATGTAAGACCAACAATGCGAGTCGTTGCAACGAGAATGATCAAGGACCACTCTTGATCTTCCAACAAGGAGTGGTGGATACTTTAAACAAACTCTCTTCATGGACTAGTCATGAAGATTGTTGTTTGTGGTCCGGAGTTCTGTGTGATGTCAATGGCAGAGTTGCAGAGCCATAATCGATTTGACTCCGTGAGTATTCCTCGACGCCATGTCTGCGAATCTTCTTCTCTGCTTCAACCAGATCTTTCACATAATTATCACTTGTGAATAAATGATTCTTTAGGGATAAATCCCTTTAGGGACTCAAATTCAGAGTATTGATTCTTGGTGTTTTGTTGGCAATCTTCAACTTTGTGGAGACCCTCTTCCAAGTAAGTGTAACAAGAAAGAAGAAGTTCACAACTTAAAGGCGGTCGAAGAAAATGAAGATGACACCTTTCTCTAGACATTGTATCTTGGGATGGGAGTTGGATTTGCAGCAGGCTTTTGGAGAGTTTGTGGTTCTCTCTTTCTCATTAGAGCATGCAGACATAGATTTTTCCGATTATTTGACAGTTTGTTTCATCAACTTTATGTCAATGTGGCCCTGATGCTTAAACATTTTCGGTCGAATATTTGGGACAAATTAAGTTGCTATTGAGGCAATGGATTAACTATCATATATTTCAAAAAAAAAAAAAAAAGTCGTCTCTCTCATTTATTTGCATGAAAGTTTATCTTCTTTTAGTTAAACAAATTTAGTTCTTAACTGGTTTTTTCTTATGTTCTTTATTGTTCGATATGTTTTGTCTTTGGGACGCAACTGTAGTATGAAGCAGTGGGTGCGACGCTTTGAAGACTGATCTATATATCTACAACTTTTCCAGTGCCTTTGTCCCAAATTCAAGTCTCATATTCTGCTTCGGGGAATTATAGCCAGGAAGCTTTGCTGCAGTTACCCTTGGCTAAGAGCTTTAATGTTTCCTTCTAATTAATGCCCTTTCTTTATTTTAAATTCAGTGAAATAGCGACAAAATAAGAGTTTGTAATAATGGTTTATCAGAACATCTGTGACTGTGTGTACTTATGCCAGTTTCTTTTTCAATGGAATTGCTGATAAGGATTACTTCAAAGTTCAACATGAGGCCAGAATTGCTGATAAGAGAGACTTGGATATGATTATTAGTAATAATTATTGCTCCAGTTAATTCATAAGCTGCTGAAATCTATATTAATCCTCCGGTTTCTTCTGTTCGTCGTCACTCTGATTGACTTGTTTGGTGTGTGTTTCGAAACAAGCGGCATAGGAGTGTGTGGCACAGAATAGTTAGTGGTGAATTGTGAGAAGAGAATATGTTGTAATAATGGTCACCAGTGTGCGTCTGGTCCAGTCAGCACCCTGAAAGATTTTTCTAGAAACATTCAATATCTTAAAATAATTTTAGGTTTTAGTAACACTGTGCTAAGTATATTTTTGGGATACTAAGTATTACTAAAAAAATATTGTAGAATGTTGAGTGTACCAAAAAAAATTATTTCAGAATACAGGGTATTACTGAAAAAAATATTTTAAGATATATTATTAAAATTAATATAATTTAAAGAAATTATATGTATGTTTACACCGGAAAAAATTATACTCCTCCGGTTCTTAATATAGGACCTAATTCTTGAGTTGGTTTTGATCTTACATATAAGACCCATTTATCATATTTATCAATTTTTTCTAAATTACCCCTATGGATACTCCCTCAACCATAATCAAATAGAAGAGGGAGAGGGGTATTAAGAAAGATGATTATGGTATTTTAGGAAAAATGTATCACTTTTCTTATAATTAACTAACTTACCTAACTTCCTTAATCTAATCAAATTAGTTAAATGAGTCTTATATTAAAGACCGGAGGAGTATATTCATACAAAATTCTAATTAGTATGCTTGACCTTGTAGAGTGGATTGTCTCTTTTACGCTATTAAATCACGTGTTGTCGACGAAAAAAAAACAAAAGAAGGCGAAACACGTGGGACGGAGGAGGGAGCCTGTGGGAAAGGGAGGACCAAAGACAAACGGCGGTTAAGCCGATCAGTCTCCCTTTCCCACTTGCAACACGCCACTCAATGCTTCACTTCTCCCTTACCCATCATATAGACATATTGCAAAATTCATAGTATAAGATTCATGCTTTATAAATAATATTTTTTTTCATAAAATTTAAAGGAGAATGAGAGGACTTGCAGCAGATTTACCACGTAGTTTCTGATTTTCCAATATATATATATATATATATGATGCAAAGACTTCTCAGGCCACTATGCTCAAACTTACCACAATGGCTAGCTTCGCTTCACAAATTTCCTCTGTTTTGTTGTTTCTGCTATTTACAACAACATTCAACTGTGTGATCAGTTGCAATGAAAGTGATGAAAGGCTGCTTTTAATCTTCAAACAAGGAGTGGTTGATCCAAAAAACCAACTCTCTTCTTGGAATACCGAAGAAGATTGCTGTTTATGGGAGGGAGTTTACTGCAACAACATGACCGGAAGAGTCACAGAGCTTTCTCTTTTCAATCATACATTGTGAGGTGACATTAATCTGTGTGTACTTCAACTTGAATTCCTCAACCACTTAGACCTAAGCCACAATGACTTCAAAACTGTGAGTATGCCACCACGCCAAATCTCCAAATCTCCTTTTGATGCTCACAAATCTCACAACCAATCACTTCCTACTCTTTCCAATCACTCAAGAAGTTTCTCTGTTGCTTTGCGTTATCTTGACTTGTCATATAATTATGGTTTAGTCATAAATGACCTTCATTGGCTTTCCCAACTTTCTTCCTTAAAATATCTTGACCTGAGTCATAGTTACATTGGAAATGATACCAAATGGCTCTAACATATAGCCATGCTTCCTTCACTTTCTGAGTTACGCTTGTGGGATTGTAGACTCACTGATTATGCCAATTTTACATCACTTGAAGTTCTTGATCTTTCTAATAATAATTATATGGTGAAGTCAAAGTTACCTGATTCATTTTTTAATATCACCCATCGCATCTATTATCTTGACCTTACTTATTGCAATCTCTATGGCCAATTAACAAAGTCCTTGCTCCATCTTCAGAACCTCAAGTATTTAGATTTGAGATATAATAATCTCAACGGATCAATTCCAGACTGGTTAGGCCAATATGAGCGGTTACAATACTTGGATATTGGAAGTAATTTGTTTTATGGTGTAATTCCATCATCTCTTGGAAATATTTCTTCCCTGCTCCACTTAGGCTTGTCCAACAATCAATTGAACGGCAATCTTCCAGAAACCTTGGGACAACTTCATTAGCTTAAATCAATTAGACATTGGGCACAATTTCTTGGTTGGTGTTCTTACAAAAAATAATGTTGCAATAACTCGCATTTAATGACCACTTAAAGGATATTCCATTGAAAAAGAAAGTGACATAAGTACACACGGGTATTCTAATAAACCATTGTTACAAGCTCTTATTCTATCACTATATCACTAAATTTAAGATAAAGAAAGGGCATTAATTAGAAGGAAACATCAGAGCTCTTAGCCAGATGTTGTAACTGCAGCATAGCAACCTAGTTATTCCCTGAAGCAAAACATGAGACCTGAATTTGAGACAATCTCACCAATTCATCATACTCGCGTGTTGCTGTGCATATGATTTGAGCCAAGTTTGTTATTTAATGTTTATTATGTTTAATAGCTGAGAGATTATATTATTTGATTAAGTAACCTACCAAGGCATGACTCTCTGTTATTTCAAACAGTATATACCACAATGGAGCAGAGCACCTCAAATGTCAAAACAGAATGTTGTTATTAGATTGTTTGATATTTGATATTTGATTTGATTCACTGTGTTCCAAGTTTCAAGCTTTGATACCTGAAATCTTTAAATACAGAGACATATAATATCTTTCTATTGTGTACATTCATATATCACACGGAACACCATTCATCAAAAGGTTTCTTAACAATATGAGACACACATAATTGTTATTACAACATGTTCTCTTCTCACAATTCACTAAAGTTCAGATAACAACAGGACAACTGATAGGTTTGATCATGCTTCGCTGCAGCAGAACTCATTATTCCTTGAAGCAGAACTCGGTATTTGAATAACGATCAGAGTGGTGATAGCTATTCCACTTGCATCCGATAGGCAAACCATATTGAAAAGTAAACAAGATATAACATAATCAGCTAAAGAACAATATTTTTTAAGTAAAGGAAGCTAATTTAAATAATAACACTTGAAAAATCAAAGAAGCTCATTTATTACCTCAAGGGATATCTGTTACTAATACTCAGCTGAAACTTTGAAGAAGAGAGCCCAGGCAACATAAAGTTGATCCGCCAAGTGATCATACCATCAGAAAAATTTGTATCTCCATGCTCTGACGAGGAAGAAAGAAGCACAAGCTCCCCAAAAACCTGCTGCATATCCAACCCCCATACCACGATACAATGACTTTAGAAAGCCGTCATCTTCATCTCCTTCGGCTAGCTTTGAGTCATGAGTTTCTTCTTTATTATTGCACTTATTTGGAAGAGGATCTCCACAAAGTTCAGGATTGCCAACAAAACTCCAAGAATCAAAACTCTGAATTTGGGTTCCCAATGGAATTTGTCCAACGAAATTGTTGTATGAGAGGTTCAAATATTCAAGAAAAGACAAATTGGATATTGTTGAAGGAATTTCTCCAGAAAGTTTGTTGTAGCTAAGATCAAGAGATTCCACTTTCATGCCTCCAATTTCTTTGGGAATTTTCCCAGTCAAATAGTTTCGAGACAAGTTCAAGGATTGTATTTGACTGTTACTAATTAGTTCTTCAGGAATTTCTCCACTCAAACTATTAGCAGAAAAATCAATAACGCCACTCGTAGAATATAGAAGACGTTCAAATGATCGGTAGTCAAATTCTCTTCCTTTCATAAATATTTTCATGATTTCATTAGGCAACAAGTCAAAATCAGGTGGAGACGTCCTGCTAAGTAGGCAATGAGGTATGGATCCTGAAAGCTTATTTTCAGCCAGATCAAATATTTGCAAACCAGAAATGTTGCATAATTGGACTGGAATATTGCCTACGAATTGATTGGCCCTCAATTTAATAACTACCAAATATTGCGCCATGGGATTTGGCAAACTTCCAGAAAATTTATTTTGTTCTAAAATGAGGTAATTCATATAGGTCCAATTCAGCATGTCTAACGAAAATTTGCCGAAGAAACTATTATTACCCAAATCCAACAAATGAAGATTCAATGAAGCCAGTGAGGGAGGAACTTCACCTATCAGCTTATTACTCCCTAAATTAAGGTAAGCCAATTGTTTCCAATTGGCCAAGCAATCAGGAAGTGCTCCGCCCAAATGATTATATGATAAGTCTAAGTATCGCAACACGCTCTCTCCCTTGCTCTCTAGTTGGCACAATAATGAGAAAATAGATCCTGACAAAAAGTTGTGAGATGCGTCAAAGTAAGAGATATTTACTGATAGTGAGACGTTGGATATGTCATCACTAATCCAGTTGTTTGAGATATCAATATGATCGATTCCTACAACAAAGCTCCAAAATATATCTGCATCAATTTTTGAAATCCCAGATCTCGAAATATCTAGCAGTCTTAAAGACCGTTGTGTGTATAGCCATGATGGAACATTAGGACCTATGCTTGTGTTGCTCAAATCCAACGCCTCAAGTTGAAATGGTGGGACCCATTTAGGATCAAAGTCAAATTCAAAACTTGTTGAGCTTAAGTCCAATGATGTTAAATTTGAGAAATTGGTAAAATTCATTTCAGAAAGAACACCTATCCACGAATTGTCACTGATGCCTAAATGATATAATTTACGGAGTTGTCCCAAGGTTTCTGGAAGATCCCCGTTCAATTGATTGTGGGACAATTCTAAGTAGAGCAAGGAAGAAATATTTCCAAGAGATGATGGAATTATGCCATGGAACAAATTCCAATAGAAATCCAAGTATTGCAAGTGTTCATATTGGCCTAACCAATCTGGAATTGATCCTTCGAGATTATTAGACGCTAAATATAAAAGCTTGAGATTTTGAAGATTGAGCAAAGACTTTGGCAATGGTCCATAGAAATTGCATCCACGAAGGTCAAGATCATAGATGTGATTGGTGATATTAAAGAATGAATCAGGTAATTTTGACTTCATCATGTCATAGTTGAAAGAAAGATCAAGAACTTCAAGTGACGTAAAATTGGCATAATCGAGGGAAGGAAAATCTCTTAATCCGCATTGACTCAAGTGTAACCCAGAGAGTGAAGGAAGCATGACTATATGCTGGAGCCATTTGGTATCATCTCCAATATCACTGTAACTAAGGTCAAGATATTTTAAAGAAGAAAGTTGGGAAAGCCAATGAAGGTCATTTATGACTAACTCATAATTATGCGAAAAATTAAGATAACACAGAGCAACAGAGAAACTTGCTGAGTGATTGGAAGGAGTAGCAAGTGATTGGTTGTGAAATTTGTGAGCATCAAAGGGAGGTTTGGAGATTTGGCATGGTGGCATACTCACAGTTTCAAAGTCATTGTCGCTCAAGTCCACGTGGTTGAGAAATTTAAGTTGAAGCACACACATATTAATCTCACCTCCTAATGAATGATTGAAGAGAGAAAGCTCTGTGACTCTTCCGGTGATGTTGTGGCAGTGAACTCCCTCCCATAAACAGCAGTCTTCTTCAACACTCCAAGATGAGAGTTGGTTGGTTGGATCGACCACTCCTTGTTTGAAGATGAAAAGCAGACTTTGATCATTTTCATCGCAACTGATTACCCTGTTTAATGTTGTTGCAAATAACAGAAACAACAAAAGAAAAGATATTTGTGAAGCGAAGCTCGCCATTGTGCTAAGTTTGAGTATAATGGCCTAATGAAGCCTATATATGATATACCTATATATACCGGAAAATCTGAAGTAATAGACAAAAATTTAAATGCTTAAAAATTTATAACCGCATGATTTTCATTCTGAAGTCCAATAGCTTAGTTCTTTTTTAATCTAAAAATGCTTGCAAACAAAACAAATCCTTTTTGGGCTCAATGAATGGCATGGAGCTTAATTATTATATTTTATACTTGTATTAATTACCGAAAGGAGCATATATACAGACACATATTGAAGTGAAAGTGAATTAATTTTATTTTTTTTCGTTTTACTCCAGATATGAATAAATTAATTGAGATCATTGAAATTTGAATAACTATACATGCGCTGTAGTTTGATTTTTTTTATATAAGAAATTGGACAAAATTTGGCGCCAAACACACCACAAATTAAAGTCATACCTCTCTAATTCAAGTCATATTATAGGTTGAAACAACAAAACAAATGAAAGTTGCAAAACGAAACTGTCATCCTGATTTGCTTCTGTAGAATGAACTCAATTAAGCCTTTATTTAGAAGGTCAGGATGTTTATAAGTTGTGACAAGTATTGCAAACAAACTGCAGCTTAAAAAATATTGGAAAATCAAAATAACCACATCTTTTTTTTAGTCAGGTCTTCTAATACTTCTAGGTCTTTGCATCTTTCCAAAGAAAAGTTGAAACATTAATAAATTCATTTTTCACAACCAAAGTAAAAGTTTCTTAAACAACAAAATAAAGATTTTTTTTTTCCATGACATATAATATAAATAGACCATTCACTTAGAGGTGATATGCGAATACAACTTTTAGCTATTTAAAATTTTAAAAAAATACATCCTATAAATTGTTAATTAGACATGTTGTGTTCAGTTCATATTATTATTAACAACATCAATGACAACGTGTCGTGGAGATACTGCACACAATAATATATATCTTGAAATTCATCAATAGTTTGGGGGCATGTTTTTTCATTTCAAAACGAGAATTTTTGCAAATTATTGAAAGGCAACTCAAATATTTATTTATTGAAATAAAAATAATTAGTATTATTTTTTATTTTAGCTATGAAATGAACAAATTAATTAATTATATATAATCTTGGAATAAATATCCATTATTTTTGCATCATAAGTTTTTTTCCGGTCAAGCATCATAAGTTTGATTTATATGGAAATTTCTTTACGCGGACAAATTTCTCAAGTAATAATATATTCTTTTTTATAAAAATAAATACTACGTTCCATATGTCCTTCGTTTTAATTTTCAAATGTTTTCCACTGGCGTGTAATTTGCTTTCTTATTGTCAAGTCTACTAATAATATTTCCAAGTCTTCCTGTCTTATTGTGCCATGGGTGGCGTATTTATTGCAAGTGGGAAAGGGAGACTAATCGGCTTAGCCGCCGTTTGTCTTTGGTCCTCCCTTTCCGACAGGCTCCCTCCTCCGTCCCACGTGTTTCGCTCCCCCCCCCCCCGGCACACCGGCACAACACGTGATTTCTTCAATAGAAATCGTGCCATGAATCCAATTTCTCCACAACATGTTTCCTGCCTTGTTTTCTTATTTTTTTCAATTTCCAAAACCAAGTTGAATTACTGGATATTTTTAACTACATCTTTTCTTTTAACATTGTGAATAAGAAAATACCAGATATAATCTGTTATGTGCTTAGATCCTTTTAAATTTGGTAGGTGTTAGGGAAAAACTGGGGGCAATTACGTATAAAAATATTGAGGGCCAAGAGCTCAGTGATTTTTTATTGTAAAAATGTTTTCGTAAACAAACCAAACCCTATATTATGACTTATAAATAAAATAACTTATTATCATTTATTTTATATCATTGTTAATTATTGAATGATTATACTCAGACACACTCACTCACGTCTTGAAGTCAAAGTAAATTAATTTTATTTATTTATTTTAGTCCCGAAATGAATAACTTAATTCAGATCATTGAAATTTGAATAAAAATTTGTGCTCTGAAGTTTGATTTTTACACATAAGAAATTGGACAAAATTTTAGTATGACCCGAAAATAATAAAACCCTATATATCATTTTTTTAATCAGATTTAATATAAGCCAAAAAAATCACAAAAATTCCATGTGAAATCCATAAAATTAATTACATATGGCTCTTTGAACCCCATATTTTGTGCTATTTGTGAACAACTAGGTCAAGTTGTTTATGTCTATTATATAAAGTTCTCAAATTATACATGGACATGTGTCTATTTTTGTTTCTTGTAAATTTATAATTAAATATTAAATGCTAATATTTTAAAAATAAGACATATGACTATATATGATTTGGGCACTTGACCTAATGAATATAAGTAATTTGATATAAATGTTGTATTCCTTCTTCTTCTTTATTTTTTCCCCCTTTTTAGCTTATTTATTGCTAGTTATTTCTCCTTTCCTTTCCTTTCCTATTCACATGCCTTCCAAATACACGTGAGTGGATATATATAAATAAAATTAAATACCTTACCTTTAAAACTTACTGTACATTTAGGCTTTTATAGGTCCAAAGGGAAATTGATCTTATATACAAAATATTGAACTGACGTATAAATTTAATCATTTATGTTTTCTTCAACTCTATTTCAAATAAATTATATACATACACATAATGTAGGTTGTCCCAAAATAAATATTGTAGAAAGCATTCATTCATTATCTCTAGTCCAAACACACAACAAAATTATATACCTCTCAAATTCAAATTAGATTATATGTTAAAATAACAAAACAAATGAAATTTTCAAAATGAAACCGTCATCATGGTTTATTTATATTACATGGTCGCGATGTACATAAATTGTGAAAAATGAAAATCATTACAAAAAAAGTGGTTATTAGAAAATATTGGAAAAAGCACACAAACATTTAAATGGCTAAAAAAATCTATAACCATTTTTTTTTTATGATCAAGTCTTCTAATACTTCCAAGTCTTCCCATCTTTTTGAGAAAAAACTGGAATATTAATACATTCATTTTCATATCATTTTTCATTCTTATTCAATTTCCACAGCCAAATCGTTCGAAACGCTTCAAAAAGATAAAAGTCGCTTAAGCAACCAATTAAAGGATTTTTTTTACAATTCAATTAGAGGTTTTCTAGAAATACATCTTTTAGCTTTTGAAATAAGAAAAATATCCTTTAAATTATCATTTAGACTTTTTATGTTTAGTTCACATTATAACAACATCAATGACTTGTGGCGTTACAGAGAAACTGCACACAATCATATAAATCTTGAAACGATTATTTGTGGGATGTTTTTAATTTCAAACGAGAATGTTTGCAAATAATTAGCTTTTGAATTAATGAATTTCTGAAGAGACCGGAGCTGCCATTGCTTTTCAACGACCCATTAAAAAGAAAAACAATAAAAAGATAAGGGAATAAAAGAGAAGGAAAGTAAATTACACGCTGGTGGAAAAAAATTAATTCATCAACTTAGTGGGATGGTATATTCTTTTTCATCGTCTTCTAATTTTTTTAATGGCAGCTTTTGTCTCTTGGGAAATGTAATCCGAAAGCTAAACTAAAGTTAATTTTAAAAATTGTCAGGAAGGTCTTAGAAGTTGATTAACCTCACCATAGTGAGTGGGGGAAACACGCAATGACCAAATAATGTGATGTTTTATTTATTAACATTAATAATTAATTAAGAAAGTTATGGAAGTCATCAACTATACTATCCCAATAACATGAATTTTTCCCCTCAGCGTGTAATTTACTTTTACCCCCCCCCCCAAAAAAAATGTCCTCTCTAATTATTTTAAGAATTAAAGGACATTTGCCTTTGGACTATTTCGCGGGTAGCATTAATTATTAGCATGAACTATTAGCAAAGCAATATTGCCCATTTAAGAGTCAAAATCATTAAAGTATCGCCCCCTGTCTCACCACATTAATATTGACTGTTAATCTTACATTAATTTTAGATTAAAGAGAATTTTTACATTAATATAAAAACTAGTTTGGAGATTAAATTTGATCATGAGTATTATATCTTAATATACTTTATATCTTATATTTATTATTTTTCTTCCAATTAATTTCTGTAACTTATAATTTAATGTTTTACAGAATGTTTGTTATAATTAACTAATTTATTTGATTTTTTTAATTAAATCAAATTATTTAAGTAGGTCTTATATTAAAGATTGGATGTATTAATTATCCTAATCAACAGAGTCATAGATTGAATCATACCAAGATTTATATTTTCATGCTTTTCTTTCATATTGTAATTTGTTTTCTGAACATAGAGGAGGACGGACTTGTAATAAGGGGGGGAAAAAATAACTCACATGCTATATAGTTCAAGTTTTCGATTTGATGGAAAATCCTCTTCGGGTCCCTCCTTTTCAGCTTGGCAAGATTTATTGTGAGAACATTAGGAACAATTTTTTATTAATTTTTATTCTATCCATTCAGTTATACAATTTAACATCAAAATTTCCCATCTATATCATCTCCTCTTTATATATATAATTGTCTAAATATTGAAGTCGTCTTTTCAACTAATAATCGGACGCCATGGTGGATTGTTTATTGGGTGAAGAAAGAGGGACAATTTTGTTCACAAAAGACAAATCAGCGTATGCATTAACACAAAATTGACTAACGTTACTAATAGGAGTGAAGTTCAGTAGAATAAATTAGTCTCTCATAACATGGTGAACTAAAATTTGAATCCTCATCAAAAGAGATGTTCACATTTAATGTTCGATAATATCTCGAATAAAATTATATCCAATAAAAGGGTACATATGCGTAGCAAAAAGAAAAAAATAACCGACTTTAATGTGTATCACTAATAGTATTGGGCCCAGTCTGTATCATAACTCTCTACTCACTAGTCCTTAATTAAAATAAGAGTAAAATACTCTAACCTCCCTTGTATTTTGTCTTAATTACACATGTTTTTTTTTCTATTTTGAAAACATACACTCAAATCCAAACTTTTAACTCCGTTAAGAATATTTCAAAAAGATTTTTTTTAATTCAAATTTATCTTGAAATACTTTCTATTTGCTAAATTATCCTTCATAATACTAAATTCCACAATCTTGATTAAAACTATATCAAAGAATTTAAGATTTTATCCTTTACCTTAATTTTATTTTTTTATTTTTAAAAATTGTTGTTTGTTTATTCTTTTTATCGTATTGGGCCAAAAAATTAAGTAACTTAGTTAATGCAAACATAAATTTAAATGATTTATATAAGTTTCCAAACTTGTATAATTTATATTATGTGATAAGAAAATATGCATTCAAAATATTTTTTTAGCCACTTAAAAAAAATCTTAAGTTTTAATATTTGATGAGGAACTAAAATTATATAATTCTATAATATAATTGAAATTAAAAATTTTATAACATATTAAAAATCTTGAAAATACATGTATTATAATTATTTTTTGTTGTATCAAAAATTATTTTTTTTAAATATAAATGTTTAAATAATATTTATGTTGGAGAGGGATATTTTGGTCAAAATAAAAATTTAAATGTCAAATTTAATGGTCAACTAGTAGTTGGATGGATGAAAATTGAATCTTAAAAATATAAGGGAGCTTTGTGTAATATATATCTTAACTTGAAGGGAAGTTTATATATTTTTTCAAAACAAAAGAGAGGTTTCTGTAATTTAAGTAAAATAGAAGAGTAGGTAATATATTTTACTCTTAAAATAATGAAATATTTATAAACAGAATTTTTACATTAATATAAAAACTAGCTTGGAGATTGAATTTGATCATAAATATAAGATCTGAATATACTTTATATCTTATATCTATTATTTTTCTTCCAATTAATTTCTGTAACCTATAATTTAATGTTTTACAGAATGTTTGTTATAATTAACTAATTTATTTAAATTTTTTAATTAAATCAAATTAGTTAAGTAACTCTTATATTAAAAATTGGATGTATTAATTATCCTAATCAATAGAGTCATAGATTGAATCAAACGAGGATTTATATTTTCATGCTTTTCTTTTCATATTGTAATTTTTTGCTGAACATAGAGGAGGACCGACTTGTAATGAGGGGGGGGGGGAATACCTCACATGCTATATAGGCCAAGTTTTGGATTTGATGTAAAATCCTCTTCGGGTCCCTCATTTCCAACTCGACAAGATTTATTGTGAGAACATTAGGAACATTAAGAATAATTTTTTTTAATTTTTATTCTACCCCTTCAGTTATACAATCTAACACCAAAATTTCCCATCCATAACATCTCCTCTTTATTTACACAGTCATATATATATATATATATATAATTTTCTAAATATTGAAGCCACCTTTTCAACTAATAATAGGACGTCATGGTGGATTGTTTACTGGGTGAAGAAAGGGGGACCATTTTAGTTACAGAAAACACATTAACATATGTATTAACACAAAATTGATCAACTTTATCAATAGGAGTTGAGTCAAGCAAAAAGAGCTAATTCCTCATAACATGGTTAACTAAGATTCGAATTCCGTTGAAAGAGATGACCATATTTAATGCTCAACAATGTCTCAAATAAGATTGCTTCCAATAATAGGATACATATACATAATGAAAAAGAAAGAATGACTGACTTTAATTTGCATCACTAATAATATTGGTTCCAGTCCGTATCATAACACTCTATTCACTAATCCTAAATTAAATTCAATGAAATATTTATAATTAATTTCAAAATTTCTTTTGATCTCTTTTACCCTCAATTTATATATTTAACTAATTTAAATATTTTTCGTCATCTTAGAAAATGAGTTAATGTGACGTTGTAGAAAATATGGGATGGAGTACTTGAAATGAGCTGATGTTAAGTAGGCATTAGAAACATGCCCGTGTTGCTCTGCATCTGATTATCTGAGGGAACTTTGTTATTTAATGTTTATTGTATTAATATTTCTCTGGTCCTAAACATAAGATTTATTTTATTATAAATTATATTATAAAATGAATCCTAGAAGTAACTAAGATGTTATTTGAATATCTAGATGTTATTTGAATATCTAGCCAAACATGGCATGATTCTGTTATTTGAAGCTACTCAAATAAACCAAAATGGAGCAGAGCATCTGAAGCTTCGAAATACAATGTTATAAGATCCTCCAATCTTCCACAAATTAGCAGCAAGTTACAAATTAATATCCAACACGTTAACATAATATAAATCTTATCTTACAGACTACAACACTCACATGCCTTTTCGTTTTGATTGTTACGCTTACACCTGAAATCTCAAATACAGACGCATAATATCTTTTTATTTGGTTCAAACTCATGATCGAACTTTAGAGTAACAATCATATATCACATTCAAGACTATTTTCATCAAAGGTTCCTTAACAACATGAGACACCCAGACACACAAGTAACTATTATTACAAAATGTTCTCTTCTCACAATTCACTAAATCTAAGATAACAAAAGGGCATTCAGTAGGCCACGCTATCGGAGTCCTTGACCATGCGAAACAGCAGCAAAGCTCCTTATTCCTTGAGGCAGAACTCAGTATTTGAATCAGAGGAACGATCAGAGTAGGCAAAGCTGCTATTTCACTTGCATCCCATATTGAAAAACAAACAAGATAAAACATAATCAGCTAAGAACAGAATTTTTTTAGGAAATAGAAGAAATTAAAAGGAAAAAGGAAAATACTAACAATATTTGAAAAGTTAAGGCGTAGCTAATTTATTACCTCAAGGGAGATCTGTTTTTAATATTCGACCGAATCTTTTGAGCCAGAGGGTGAAGGCAACATAAAGTTGATCTTTCAAGTGATCAAACCATCGGAAAAATCTGTGTCTCCATGCTCTGATGAGGAAGAGAGAACCACAAATTCCCCAGAAGCCCGCCGCAAATCCAACCCCCATGCCAAGATACAATGACTTCAGAAAGCCGTCGTCTTCATCTCTTTCAGCTGGCTTTGAGTCGTCATGAATTTCTTCTTTTTGGTTGCACTTCTTTGGAAGAGGATCTCCACAAAGTTCACGATTGCCAACAAAACTCCAGGAATCAAAACTTTGAATTTGGGTTCCCAGTGGAATTTGTCCGATGAGATTGTTGTATGAGAGGTTCAAACAAGCAAGAAAAGACAAATTAGATATGGTAGAAGGAATTTCTCCAGAAAGTCTGTTGTAGCTGAGATCCAGAGATTCTAAGTTTTCCAGGGCTCCAATTTCTTTAGAAATCTTTCCAATCAAATGGTTTTGAGACAGGTTTAAGGACCACAATAGAGTAATACTGAATAATTCTTCAGGAATTTCTCCAGATAAGCTATTAGCAGAAAGATCGATAACACCACGTCTAAAATATGGATAAGGTTGGTAGTCTAACTCTCTTCCCTTAGTAAATATGCGCATCATTTCACGAAGAAACAAATATAGGGTGGTGTTATTTGGATTTGTGATGTTGCATAAGCAAGAAGGTATAGATCCAAAAAGCTTATTATCAGCAAGATCTAGTATCCGCAAAGAAGAGAGCATGCATATTCCTAGTGGAATATTACCCATAAATTGGTCGGTCCTTACTTTAAGAACTTCCAAAGATCGTGCCATATACGGATTTGGCAAACTTCCAGAAAAATTATTTTTCTCTAAAATGAGGATTTGCAAATTTGTCCAATTAAGCATGCCTGATGAAAATTCGTCAGAGAAACTATTATCACTCAAATCCAACAATTGAAGTCCCAATGAAGCAAATGAGGGAGGAACTTTACCTATTAGCTTGTTACTCCCCAAACTAAGGAATTCCAATGATTTCCGATTGGTCCAACAATCAGGAAGTGCTCCACTCAAATGATTATTTGACAAGTACAATTCAACCAAGTTGCTTTCTCCGTTACCCTCTAATTGGTACAATAATGAGAAAATAGATCCCGATAAGGAGTTATGTGATGCATAAAAATAAGAGACATTTGTTGATAGTGTGACACCGGATATGTCATCACTAATTAAGTTATCTGAGATATCAACATCTTCTATTCCTGCTACAAAGTTCCAAAATATATCCTTATCAATTGTTGAAATCCCTGATTTAGAAATATATAGTAACCTTAAAGACTGTTGTGTATATAGCCATGGCGGAACATTAGGACCTATGCTTGTGTTAGCCATATTCAATCTCTCAAGTTGAAATGATGGTACCCATTTAGGATCAAAGTGAAATTTGAAACTATTTGACCTTAAGTCCATTGATTTTAAACTTGAGAGACCGGCAAAAAAATTTTCTATAAGAACACCAACCAAGAAATTGTGCCCAATGTCTAAAACAATTAGATTATGGAGTTGTCCCAAGGTTACTGGAATATTGCCGTTCAATTGATTGTCGGACAAGTCTAAGTAGAGCAAGGAAGAAATATTTCCAAGAGACGATGGAATTATGCCATGGAACAAATTGTGATGGATGTCAAAGTGTTGCAACTGTTCAAATTGGCCTAACCAATCTAGAATTGATCCTTCGAAATTATTATACCCTAAATCTAAATACTTGAGATTTTGAAGATTGAGCAAAGACTTCGGCAATTGTCCGTAGAAATTGCATTCATAAAGGTCAAGATGATAGATGTGATTGGTGATATTAAAGAATGAATCAGGTAATTTTGACTTCATCATGTCACAGTTGTGAGCAAGATCAAGAACTTCAAGTGACGTAAAATTGGCATAATCGAGGGAAGGAAAATCTCTTAATCCACAACCACTCAAGTGTAACTTAGAGAGTGAAGGAAGCATGGCTATATGCTGGAGCCATTTGGTATCATTTCCAATGTCACTGCGACTAAGGTTAAGATATTTTAAAGAAGAAAGTTGGGAAAGCCAATGAAGGTCATTTATGACTAAATCATAATTATATGAAAAGTCAAGATAAAGCAGAGCAACAGAGAAACTTGCTGAGTGATTGGAAGGAGTAGCAAGTGATTGGTTGTGAAATTTGTGAGCATCAAAGGGAGGTTTGGAGATTTGGCATGGTGGCATACTCACAGTTTTGAAGACATTGTAGCTCAAGTCCAAGTGGTTGAGAAATTCAAGTTGAAGCGCACACAGATTAATCTCACCTTCTAAACCATTGCCGGAAAGAGAAAGCTCTGTGACTCTTCCGGTGATGTTGTCGCAGTGAACTCCCTCCCATAAACAGCAATCTTCTTTGGCAGTCCAAGAAGGGAGTTTGTTGTTTGGACCAACCACTCCTTGTTTGAAGATTAAAAGCAGCCTTTCATCATTTTTATTGCAACTGATCACCCTGTTGAATGTTGTTGCAAATAACAGAAACAACAAAAGAAAAGATATTTGTGAAGCGAAGCTCGCCATTGTGGTAAGTGAGTTCGAGTATGATGGCCTCAATGAAGTCTTTACATTTTGTGTGTGTGTGTGAATGTTTATAGACACACACGCGTATACTGGAAAATCTAAAGTAAACAAAAACTTAAATGCCTTAAAAAATTGATAACCACATGATATTTCTTATTATCAAGTCTACTAATATTTTTAAGTCTTCCCGTCTTTTCAATACAAAATCGTGTCATGAATAAGAAAATACCACAGATATAATATATGACATATTTAGATCCTTTTAAAGTTAGCAGGCGTTAGGGAAAAACTGGAGAAAATTATGCGCAAAAATATTGAAGGCTAATAGCTCAATGATTTTATTTTATTTTTAAAATGTTTGAAAACAAAACAAATCCTACATGGGCTCCACATGGAGATTAAAGAATCATCATCACTATTTTATGACTTATAAATAAAATAACTTATGACAAATTTTGCATTTTATATTATTATTAATTATAAAAGGAGTATAAGGAGTATACAAACACGCACTCACGTAATGAACTCAAAGCGAATTAATTTTATTTATTTTTGTTTTAGTCCAGAAGTGAATAAATTAATTCAGATAATCAAAATTTGAATAAATATTTTGCTCTGAAGTTTGATTTTCTTGGATAAAAAATTCGACAAAATTTTAGTATGACCGGAAAATGATAAACCTTTTCTTATAAAATTTAATATAACCCAAAAAATCATAATAATTCCGTTCGGACTCCAACTTTTCCTTTTTATTCTTTTTAGCTTCTTTTTTTTTTTTGCCGTAATTCTATTTAGCTTATTTATTGCTTGCTGATTACTCCTTTCCTTCCTATTCACATGCCTTCCAAATACACGACACGTACATTCATAACAAAACTAAATGCCTTAGCCAAAATTTAATATAAATTCAGGCTTTAATAGGTTCAATTAAAAATTGATCCTATATGCAAAACATTTGACTGGCGTCTAGATTTTATCATTTATGTTTTCTTGAACTGTGTTTAATTTGAATACATTATAGTTATACTCCTCTGGTCCTTAATATAGGACTTAATTATTAAGTTGATTTTGATCCTAAATATTAGACATTTTTCTCATATTTATCCCTATAGATACTTTCTCAACCATAATCAAGTAAAAAAAGAAGGAAGGATATTAAGAAAGATTATTACAGTGTTTTAGAAAAAAATGTTATATTTTTTATAATTAACTAACTTACTTAACTTTTTTAATCTAATTAAATTAGTTAAATACGTTTTATATTAAGGACCGGAGGAGTATAATTTAGGTTTGCATGAAAAAATACTGTAGAAAGTTTGCATTCATTCATTATCTTTACTCCAAACACACCACAAAATCAGAGCTCTAAAATTCGAATTACATTGTACGTTGAAATAACAAAGCAAATGAAATTTTCAAAATGAACCTGTCATCATGATTTATTTGAGCAGAATTAATTCAATTAAGTCTTTAGTTAGATTACATGGTCACGAAGTACATATATAAGTTGTGAAAAATGAAAATCATCACAAATAAATTGTTTATGAGAAAATATTGAAAAAAAAATAAAAATGGATAAAAAATCTACAACCATATTTTTTTTTAGTCAAGTCTTCTAATACTTTCAAGTATTCCCATCTTTCTAAAAAAAAAATGGAATATTAATACATCTATTTTCATATCATTTTCCATTCATATTCAATTTCCGCAACCAAATTGTTTGAACATTTCAAAGATAAAAGTCCCTTAAGCAATAAATTACACGATTTTTTCCATCCAATTAGGGGTTTTCATCGAATGCAACTTTGAGCCTTTAAAATAAGAAAAATATACTATAAATATTATTTAGACTTTTATGTTCAATTCATACCATAACAACGTGACATGTGGTGTTATAGAGAAACTGCACACAATCATATAAATCTTGAAACGATTGTTTTGGGGATGTTTTTAATTTCAAACAAGAGTGTTTGCAAATAATTCACACATAAGGCAAATTTTTTTTATTATTTTAGCTATAAAATGATCAAATTAATGTATTCTCTATATCTTGATTTCAGCTATATATATAAATATATATAATATCTTGAAATAAATATTCGTTTTTGCATCATAAAGTCTATTTTAAGTAGAAAGTTTTTGGAGCTAAGACGCGGATAGAAAATTTGCAAATCTTTGAGTGTGACCTAAAATTTAAGTTTACGTCTACTTTTCAAAAAAAAATTGCATATAACTTTTCCAAACATCAAAGATTTAAAAAAATACAACAGAGAAGACACAATTAGATTATAAGGTCATCCAATAGGCTGGGTTTAGCGGAAGAGGCTAGTCCTTCAAAACGTGACAAACTAATATTCAAATCTATTAAGAGAAGGTCTACATTTAGTGGCAGACAGTGCCTTAAATAGGATTATATCTAATAAAAGGATACTTATGCGTAAAAAAAAAAGATTGTAGGTTTAGATTAATAAATTTAAAATGTTTACATTATGACAAATGGTGAAATTAAGTATTTTGGAATTTTTAATGAAATATTCTTGAAGGTATTAAAAATTGGACTAGAGAGTGTTTCTTTTGAAAATAGAGGTGACCTTTAGTAAATTAGTGAAAGGATGTCATTGTATTTTTTTTCTCCATGAAATAAGGATATTTCCAAGTCACATTAAACTTGAGTCTAATCCCTTTCAGACCTGAAGCGATTAAGGAATAGGCCTCTCAACAAGTGCGCTTCCCGAGATTTGAACTTGTGTTCTTTTTCTTACAGAGGTGAGGCTACTATCACCTCAACCTACAGTTTGCTGATGATGTTATTGTATTTTACTTTTATTTAACATTTTTCTCCGTAAAAAGGTGATTGAAAAATTAAAGAAAAAAAGAATGTATGTGACATGTTGAAGAGATTGTCTTGTCCACATAACACTTTTAAAAGTCTTCGCTTCAAATTATACTCAGTTTTAGTCCTTTACTCATTAATAATTTTACCGGAGCTTTCACTCTTATCATCTCTTTCAATTTTCTTTGGCAAAAGATTTTTTTATCATCTCTTATCATCTATCATATATTCAGATCCTTCTAAAGTTAGTAGGTGTTAGGGAAAAACTGGAGACAATTATGTATGAAAATATTGAAGGCCAATGGCTCGGTATTTTTTTATTTTAAAAATGTTTGCAAACAAAACAAATCCTATATGGACTCCATGAGTGGCATGCAACTTAATAGAATAATCAGTACTATTTTATGACTTAAAAATAAAATGAATTATTATAAATTTTGTTTTTAATTAATAAAGGAGTACACTTACCCAAGTATTGAGTCAGAGTGAACTAATTTTATTCAATTTTATTTTGGTCCGGAAATGAATAAATTAATTCATATCATTGAAATTTCAATAAATATTTGTGCTCCAAAATTTGACTTTTATAAATAAAATTTGGACAAAATTTTAGTCAAGGTGAGTAACCGGCGGGTTGGGCGCCTAGGGGTCATCCCGTAGCCCACCCATTTAACTTTAAACAGGTACGGGCTAGTCCGCACCCGTTAAAAACTCATTTAAGCATTCATTTTCATATTATTTTCTGTTACACAAACACATAAATGTCTAAAAATCTATAACCATATATTTTTTTTTTATGGTCAAGTCTTCTAATACTTCCAACTCTTCCCATCTTTTAGAGGAATGAATATTAATGCATTCATTTTCATTACACAAAATATTTAAATGTCTCAAAAATCTATAGCCATATATATATATATATATATATATATATTTTAATGGTCAAGTCTTCTAATACTTCCAGTCTTCTCATCTTTTAGAGAGAAAAATTAGAATATTAATACATTCATTTTCATATCATTTTTCATTACACAAACATTTAATGTCTAAAAATCTATAACCTTTTTTTTTTTATGGTCATTTTCTAATCTTGCAAGCTTTCCAACTTTTAGCGAAAATTGAAATATTAATGCATTCATTTTCATATCATTTTTCATTACCCAATCATTTAAATGTCTAAAAAATCTATAGCCATATATTTTTTTTATGGTCAAGTCTTCCAATACTTCCAAGCCTTCACATCTTTTAGAAGAAAAATTGAATATTAATAGCATTCATTTTCATATCATTTTCCATTCTTATCTTCTTTCCAATTTCTACAACCAAATTGTAAGGAATAAATTAGAGGATTTTTTTTCATTCAATTAGATGTTTTCTAGGAATGCAACTTTTAGCTTTTAATTAAGACAAATATCTTATAAATTATCATTTAAACTTTTTGTGTTCAGTTCATATTATAACAAGGCGTTTTAACATGTTTAAAAGTGCTTTCTAAAAGCACATTTTCTTAAATTGAGATAAACTTCTCCACATATTTATTTTATATATTATAAAATCACTCTTAAAATCATGGTTTGATTTCATCCAAACACCCATTTTAGGATGTTTAGTTTGCAAATAATCTTGAAACGACATGTGATGTTTTATGGTGACCCGCAAATTGATAAAGACATTGGCCCATTCAAAACGCTAATGTAAAGTCTTCTCCCAAAACATACTCAAGTTCAGTCTCCACTAATTAATGAAAATATTGGAAAAATCAAACGTACATAAACATTTATATGGCTAAAAAATCTATAATCATATATAAACAAGTCTTCTAATACTTCCAAAGTCTTTCCATCTTTTTGATCGAGAAAAATTTGAAATGTTAATATATTCATTTTCATATCATTTTTTCAATTTCTGGCCACAACAAATCGTTTAAGCACATTCAATAGACACCAGACACATAAGCAATAAATTAATTTTTTTCCAATTCAATAAGAGATTTTTCTGTGAATACAACTTTTAGCTTTTAAAATAAGAAAAATATCCTATAAATTATTATTTAGACCTTTATGTTCAGCTTTATGTTCAGTTCATATATTGGTAACAACATCAATGACATGTGGTGTCCCAAGAAACTACACACAATCATATAAATCTTGAAAAACAATCATTTTGGTGATGATATTTCTTCTCTCTCTCTCTGTTTTTTTTTAAAGTTTTGGTGATGTTTTAATTCCCAACGAGAATGTTTGCAAATAATTCACACATAAAACAAATATATTTTTTATTTTAGCTTTGAATGATCAAATCAATACACTACCTCATATTCTTAATATAAGAATGTTAGATAATTAATTTATAAATATTAAGAAAATTAGTTTAGTTATTTGTAATAAATAAATATTATTTTTCTTAAATATCATTACTAATCATATATGCATTGGAACTATAATTTGATAGAAATTCCTTAAATGTGCAATGATTATAAGGTTATTTGAGAGCAAAATAAATAAATACTAGAGACAAAGTATACTAGGATCTTATATTTTAAATTAAATCAAATTTTTAACTAACTTTCTTAAGCTACTGTGATGAGTACTCAAATGGTTGCACTGTTATTGACAATATTTCAATCTTTTAGCTTATAATGGAACCCAACATAAAGCTTCCATTCTTATCGTCTCTTTCAGTTTCCTTTGGTAGAAGAGATTCTCAATTAAGATTCTCAATTGAAGGTGACTTCTAGTTAAACTGATGCAACCCTTTTACTAGTTAAAACAGGTGCTTAATGATAATAAGTGATCATAAATCAAGTTATTTTACTCATCCGTAGTGCGCAACTACGTATTAATTTAATATTTATGTTTTCTTCTTTAATCGATACATTTTAAACACTTGGAAAAAACATTTTAAACACACACGAATATAACATAGGTGGGCAAAAACACACTATTGTAGAAATGTGGCATTCATTCACTATATTTACTCCAAACACACCACAAAATCATACCTCCTCTCAAATTCAAATTATATTATATTTGATATAACAAAAAAGAAATTTTCAAAATGAAACCGTACGTCATCACTATTTGTTTGAGGGGAAATCAAGTCTTTATTATTTAGGTTACATGGTCATAATGTACATAAGTTGTGAAAAATGAAAAATCATTGTTGGCAAATAAAAAAAAAAAAAAATGAAAATGATTACAAGTAAAGTGTTTATTAGAAAATATTGGAAAAACAAAAAGTACACAAACATTTAAATGTCTAAAAAATCTATAACCATATATTTTTTATGATCAAGTCTTCTAATACTTCCAAGTCTTCCCTTCTTTAGAGAAAAAAATTAGAATATTAATGTATTCATTTTCATATCATTTTCCATTACACAAATATTTAATGTCTAAAATCTATAACCATATTTTTTATGATCAAGTCTTCTAATACTTTCAAGTCTTGCCATTTTTAGAGAAAAAAATTGGGATATTAATGCATTCATTTCATATTATTCCATTACACCAACATTTAAATGTCTAAAAAATCTATAACCATATTTTTTTTTAATGGTCAAATCTTCTAATACTTCCAACTCTTCCCATCTTTTAGAGGAATGAATATTAATGCATTCATCTTCATATTATTTTCCATTACACAAATATTTAAATGTCTAAAAAATCTATGGCCATATATATATATATATATATATATATTTTATGTTCAAGTCTCTAATACTTCCAAGTTTTCTCATCTTTTAGAGGAAAAATTGAAATATCATGCATTCATTTTCATATCATTTTCCATTACACAAATATTTAAATGTCTAAAAATCTATAACCATATTTTTTTATGATCAAGTCTCTAATACTTTTCAAGTCTTGCCATTTTTTAGAGAGAAAAAATTGGGATATTAATGCATTCATTTTCATATTATTTTCCATTACACCAACATTTAAATGTCTAAAAAATCTATAACCATATTTTTTTTTAATGGTCAAATCTTCTAATATTTCCAACTCTTCCATCTTTTAGAGGAATGAATATTAATGCATTCATCTTCATATTATTTTCCATTACACAAATATTTAATGTCTAAAAAATCTATGGCCATAATATATATATATATATATATTATGTTCAAGTCTTCTAATACTTCCAATTTTCTCATCTTTTAGAGGAAAAATTGAAATATTCATGCATTCATTTTCATATCATTTTCCATTACACAAATATTTAAATGTCTAAAAATCTATAACCATATTTTTTTATGATCAAGTCTTCTAATACTTTCAAGTCTTGCCATTTTTTAGAGAAAAAAATTGGATATTAATGCATTCATTTTCATATTATTTTCCATTACACAACATTTAAATGTCTAAAAAATCTATAACCATATTTTTTTTAATGGTCAAATCTTCTAATACTTCCAACTCTTCCCATCTTTTAGAGGAATGAATATTAATGCATTCATTTCATATTATTTTCCATTACACAAATATTTAAATGTCTAAAAAATCTATGGCCATATATAAATATATATATATATATATATATTTTATGTTCAAGTCTTCTATACTTCCAAGTTTCTCATCTTTTAGAGGAAAAATTGAAATATTCATGCATTCATTTTCATATCATTTTCCATTACACAAATATTTAAATGTCTAAAAAT